>NW_018479995.1:139411-142346 GCF_002113885.1 Mizuhopecten yessoensis | reverse complement strand
TACCCTGTTTACCCCAATGTGTATCATATACACAATGTAATGATAACGTTACATGCTAAATTCAGGGTTGACGTGACGTTGATGGATTGTTGACGTGACGTCATTGTATTGTTGCAGTGACGTCATACCATTGTTATAAATAGGGGAATCCTCCCGTCTCAACCCTAGGGCGGAGACAGATAAATCTAGTACCGGCAAAACGGGAGATAAATCTGTCAGATGTGGGAGAAAAGAAAATCTCACACGGGTAAAATGGTGGAGATCCCTGTCCAGGGTAAAAGAAAGATTTGACCTGTCACCAAACAAAAATAAGACGTTTCCTGGCAAAGCTAGCTTATGCATAGAAGAACTCCGCTCTTCTATCTACTTTCACTCTAGAAACAAACTTATTTTATTAAAAATGCTGGTATGTGACTTGGGATTTCCATATTGATCAGAATATACTAAAATGTAAACTCTGTTAGGAAAGTTATCCAGCATGTATAGTGAACTAATGCTAAAGTGTTTTGTGAACTATTGCTAAAGTGTATTGTGAACTATTGCTAAAGTGTATTGTGAACTATTGCTAAAGTGTATTATGAACTAATGCTAAAGTGTATTGTGAACTAATGCTAAAGTGTATTGTGAACTATTGCTAAAGTGTATTGTGAACTATAGCTAAAGTGTATTGTGAGATTATCCGAGCTAAAACTAACGCTAAAGTGTATTGTGAGATTATCCGAGCTAAAACTAATGCGTAGGTGTATTGTGAGATTATACGAGCTAAAACTAATGCGTAAGTGTATTGTGAGATTATCCGAGCTAGTAAAACTAATGCTTAAGTGTATTGTGAGATTATCCGAGCTAAAACTAAAGCGTAAGTGTATTGTGAGATTATCCGAGCTAAAACTAATGCTAAAGTGTATTGTGAACTATAGCTAAAGTGTATTGTGAGACTATCCGAGCTAAAACTATTGCTAAAGTGTATTGTGATATCATCCGAGCTAAAACTAACGCTAAATTGTATTGTGAGATTATGCGAGCTAAAATTAACGCTAAAGTGTATTCTGAGATTATCCGAGCTAAAAATAATGCTAAAGTCTATGGTGAGATTATCCGAACTAAAAATAATGCTAAAGTCTATTGTGAGATTATCCCAGCTAAAACTAATGCGTAAGTGTATTGTGAGATTATCCGAGCTAAAAATAATGCTAAAGTCTATTGTGAGATTATCCGAACTAGTAAAACTAATGGTAAGTTTTGAATGTGTATTCCTCTACAATCGCCTCTCTTTAGAAAGAGAAACTGCTTCATGAAAGATTCGTAAATCGCAAATGACTTTATTCTCCTGTATCCNCCCCCCCCCCCCCACCTCCTCTGCAACACGTTGTTCTCTCTTTTTCCTCCCCTCTGCGTCATCCCTCTCTCTCCCCTCCCTAAAACTCTCCATAATTAACCATCCTTCTCTATCAGTTCGGTTTACGTCCATCACCATCAAATATGCATAACAGACAAATAATAAGTGCCTCCGATATTCCGTCAGATCGAGGTGAAGATAAAGGGCTATTTCTGACCCCAAAACGTGTCTGTCTGGGCCCAAAGGATTCACATAAATTGTTAATTCGTATTAGCTCCTGTTACTGGTTACTTTGGACGAAGCCGGCATTGTTAGATAGTGTATACTGAATAGTTAATAAGTTCATCCCTGTTTTTGAAAACACCCAAGCTATTATATTGACCGTCGCCATAAATGATGCATAACTTTTCAGTCCGTCGTCCCTTACTTACTTGCTGAGCCGAATTCCCTATAGTACACAATCTCCGACGGGTAAACCGTTCTGTCAGCTTCAATGGTTACCGCGAACAAAAATTACTCGAATCAATATATATTCATTAGTGAATATCCAATTAAAAACAAAATGCTTTGCTATCGTTTAATGTTTTTAGAAAACAAAAAATGAATATAATTAATCGGAAATCAAACAAAATTAATAAACTCGTACGTTTAAAACGGTTCGTTAAGCTAACTGGGCTCCATCGCGTGAATGTGACTTGCATTATTTCAATATGATCTCTGAAGAGAAAATACTCTGATTCAATAGAGAGATATTGGCAAAAATCGAATTACCGCAATACACAATATATATGTCAGGTATGTGTGCTCTTTATTTATTATTGAAGTATATATGGTATTGGTTACGCAGTGTGCATCTTTTTTCTACAATATTCACATGACTTTCATGCCGCAGAGGGAATATCAGAAAGTTAACACAAACGATATTTGTTTAAAACGGAAAAAATAAGAAAAAAGGGGTAGAAAACAGCATCAAAATACGAACGGAATAAGTAAAAAAAAAAAGACCCGAAGAAAGGAAAAAAGAAAGAAAGAAAGAAAAAGAGAAAAAAGGGAAATTGAAAAGAAAAAAGAAAGAAAAACAGGAAAAAATGGAAAATGAAAGAGAAAAAAGGGAAATTGAAAAGAAAGAAAGAAAGAAAGCAAGAAAGAAAGGAAGAAAAAGAGAGAAAAAGGAAAATGAAAGAAAATAAAGGAAAATTGAAAAGAAAAAAATAAGGGTGGAAAGAAAAAGAAATGGATGGAAAATGGGAAATTAAATAGAAAGAAAGACATTAAAGAAAGGGAAAAAGAAGGGAAAAAAACCGAAAAGAAGGGCGAAAAGAAAAAGAAAGATATTAACATATATATAAATTGCAGAAGGCGTTAGAACAGCCCATGTCTAAACAAACCTTGATAGTAAAACGTCTGGTGTAAAACTTAGTTGCTGTCCTGTCTTATTAATATTGTTGTGTTTCAATAGGAGTGGGTGTTTACGAAATAATAGTAGGGCGTATGTAAAATCATTGATCATTGGAGTACAATAGACTTGTATGATTGCAGTAGCGCTGATAAGTAACAACAACAGTCTGGAGTCCTCACTGTACACCTACGTATGATTCC
>NW_018479995.1:136349-139344 GCF_002113885.1 Mizuhopecten yessoensis | reverse complement strand
CCCCACCCCACCCCAGATTATATAGGCCTATACGAGAAGGGTGGAAAGCCCTCGATGTCGACAATTCGACCCCACCTAACTTTCTTGCATCATAAACAATATTTCTAGTTGATGTACGAAAAAATGCTATAATTTAGTACCGTTGGAAATATGGATATTTTTTCTTTTATGAGGCACGGTAGTCGTCTAGTGTTAGGACGCCGGGCTCTTGACCGAAGGGTTGCGGGTTCGAGTCACGGCACGACACTGTGTTGTATCTTTGAACTAGATACTTTACTCCGCCTGTTCCAGTCTACTCAGCTGAAAATGAGTACGTGGTTGGGCAGTGCTAGAATTGTAGAATGCTAGCTGCGAGCGCCGAAATGGCAGCACCGGCTGTATGTTCCCCAGGGACTTGAGAAAGATATTGGCTGGTTGCAACAGGCCGAAGAACAAGAGAAACACAATCGAGCTGGATGGAGTGGTTTTTTTTCTGCACTTGACATACACTATACCCGTAGTCTCACATGCAGACAAAGGCAAGGGTTTCTCAGTCATCGTTATCACTACATATGCACAATCATCATCATCATCATCACCATCATCTCATCATCTTCATCATCATCATCACATTATAAGCCCTCTGTTTACAGCTTGGGTGCGGTTTTACATATATTTTTTTAAAGAGAACGCCTTTCAGCCTACCAGATATCCGCTATAATTTTTCCTGGATTTTCCCCGGATTTCGAAAATAGAAGAGTTTATTAAAGAAACGTGATGCTGTGTGATTTTGTTAAATAATTTTGTACGACAGGACCATAACGCGTATTTTTTTACAGAACGCCATTAATACATTATCATGAAATGCAGACATCTTTGAATAATTTATGTAGAAATATATCCTTGTACTCAAATATAGAAAAACAACATTACCCCTAGTACTCTTATAGAAGGTCAAACGTTCACTGGTCTCGCATACTTTGTTTTAAATCCAAAATAGAATTTAACAATTATCTTCTGTTTCAATGCACATGAATAAACAATGTAAACATATCGGGTCATTCACGGAAAAAATGTATTTTTTCTGGCTTCGGAAGCATAAAAGATATTAACATTAAGAACAGAATTATTCAGGTCTCAAAAACTGTTGTATCTTATCCCAAAATGTTAGTTTAGATGGCTACCTACGTAGTTACAGATTTATATTATCAGAAAATCACCTCATGACTTGCAAGAGTTGATTAATTACAAAACAAAACAAAAACAACTGTTCATGATGCAGAAATTTGAGAGAATATGTGAAAATTCAAGAATATTTATTTAAAAGTGTGTTACAACTTAACACAAAGCCCTGGTCATGTCTTCCTCTCAAGTCTGTGGATCCGCCCCTGACCCCCTCCTCTCCAGTCTTTGCATCCGGGATCCGACTCCCTCCTTCCCCTGTCTTTTGATCCGCCCCTAAACCCCGCCCTCTCCAGTCTTTGGATCAGCCCCTAACCCCTTAACTCTCCAGTCATAGCATCCGCCCCTAACCCCTTAACTCTCAAGTCTTAGGATCCACCCCTGACCCCTCCCGCTCCAGTCTAAGGATCCACCCCTGATCCTCTCCCTCTCCAGTCTAAGGATCCACACCTGACCCCTTCACTCTCGCGTCTTAGGATCCGTCCCTGACCCCCTCCCTTTTGAGTCTTTGGATCCGGCCCTGACCCCCTCCCGCTCCAGTCTTTTCATCCGGGATCCGACTCCCTCCTTCCCCTGTCTTTTGATCCGCCCCTAAACCCCGCCCTCTCCAGTCTTTGGATCAGCCCCTGACCCCTTAACTCTCCAGTCATAGCATCCGCCCCTAACCCCTTAACTCTCAAGTCTTAGGATCCACCCCTGACCCCTCCCGCTCCAGTCTAAGGATCAACCCCTGATCCTCTCCCTCTCCAGTCTAAGGATCCACACCTGACCCCTTCACTCTCCAGTCTTAGGATCCGCCCCTGACCCCCTCCCTTTTCAGTCTTTGGATCCGGCCCTGACCCCCTTCCGCTCCAGTCTTAGGATCCACCCCTGACTCCCTCCCTTTTCAGTCTTTGGATCCGCACCTGATCCACTCCCTCTCAAGTCTTTGGATCCGCCCCTGACCCCCTCCCTCTCCAGTCTTTGGATTCGCCCCTGACCCCCTCCTTCTCCCGTCTTTTGATCCGCCCCTAAACCCTGCCCTCTCCAGTCTTTGGATCAGCCCCTGACCCCTTCACTCTCCAGTCATAGCATTCGCCCCTGATCCCCTCCCTCTCAAGTCTTAGGATCCACCCCTGACCCCTCCCGCTCCAGTCTAAGGATCCACCCCTGATCCTCTCCCTCTCCAGTCTAAGGATCCACACCTGACCCCTTCACTCTCCAGTCTTAGGATCCGCCTCTGACCCCCTCCCTTTTCAGTCTTTGGATCCGCCCCTGACCCCCTCCCGCTCCAGTCTTAGGATCCACCCCTGATTCCCTCCCTTTTCAGTCTTTAGATCCGCACCTGATCCCCTCCCTCTCAAGTCTTAGGATCCACCCCTGACCCCTCACTTTTCAGTCTTAGGATCCGCCCCTGACCCCCTCCCGCTCCAGTCTTAGGATCCACCCCTGACCCCTTCACTCTCCAGGCTAAGGATCCGCCCCTGACCCCCTCCCTTTTCAGTCTTTGGATCCGCACCTGACCCCCTCCCTTTTCAGTCTTAAGATGCACCCCTGACCCCTTCCCTTTTCAGTCTAAGAATCCACCCCTGACCCCCTCCCTTTTCAGTCTTAGGATACGCCCCTGACCCCCTCCCGCTCCAGTCTTAGGATCCACCCCTGACTCCCTCCCTTATCAGTCTTGGGATCCACCCCTGACTCCCTCCCTTTCCAGTCTTGGGATCCGCCCCTGACCTCCTCCCGCTGCAGTCTTAGGATCCACCCCTGACCCCTTCACTCTCCAGTCTTAGGTTCCGCCCCTGACCCCCTCCTTTTTCAGTCTTAGGATCCGCCCCTGACCCCCTCCCGCTCCAGT
>NW_018479995.1:125388-133794 GCF_002113885.1 Mizuhopecten yessoensis | reverse complement strand
CCCCCCCGATCTTTAATTCAAAATAAGAAATCATTTTTTTTGAGACAACTGGACATACATGCAGTATATACGAACTCCCACCTGCAGGCAAAGGAAAAGGTATATCACTCATCATCATCATCATCGTCGTCGTCGCCGTCATCACACTATGAGCTCTACAATTCCAGCTTAGGTGCAGTTTTACATTTTGTTAAAGAGAATGGCTTTCCGCCTTCCAGATATCCGCATAATTTTTCTATGGATTTTGGTCCGACGGCTTGACTATTTAGGTTTTAGTTCCTGGATTTTTTCCTGTTTCCGAAAATAGAAGAGCATATTAAGGAAACATAATGCTGCGTGATTTTATTTAATTATTTTGTACGACAGGACCATAACGCGGATGTTTTACAGAACGCCATTAATACATTATCATGAAAAGCAGGCATCTTTGAATAATTTATGTAGAAATATATCCTTGTACTCAAATAAAGAAAAATAGTATTACCCTATAGAAGGTCAAACGTTCACTGGTCTCATATTTGTTTGTTTTAAATCCGAAATAAAAGCAAACAATTATCTTCTGTTCCAATGCCCATGAATTAATAATGTAAACGTATCGGGTCATTCACCGAGAACGTGTATTTTTCTGGATTCGGAAGTACAAACAAATCTTAACATTAAAAAGAGAATCTTATCCCCAAATCTTAATTTAAATGGCTAACTACGTAGATATATATTTGTATTTTCAGAAAATCACCTCATGACTTGCAACAGTTGATTAATTGCAAAACAAAACCCAAAAACTTCTCCAGTCTTTGGGTCCGCCCCTGACCCTTTCCTTCTCCAGTCTTTGGATCCGTCCCTGACCCCTTCCTACTACAGTCTTTGGATCCGCCCCTGATCCCTTCCTCTCCCGTCTTTTGGGTCCGCCCCTGACCACTTCCCTCTCCAGTCTTAGAATCCGCCTTGACCCCTCCCTCTCCAGACTTTGGATGCGCCCCTGACCCCCTCCCTCTCCAGTATTTGGATCCGCCCCTGACCCCTTCCCTCTCCAGTCTTTGGATCCGCCCCTGACCCCTTCCCTCTCCAGTCTTTGGATCCGCTCCTGTCTCTCCCTCTCCAGTATTTGGATCCGCCCCTGTCTCTCCCTCTCCATTCTTTGGACCCCCCACTGCCCTTTTCCTCATGATCATCTCTTGAAGCCGCCACTGACCCCTAGTTTCTCGATCTGACGCACACTTGCACCAAAACTTCCCCCACCAAGCGTCTCTCGATAGCCACTGACTGCCTCCCCAATCAGGAAATGTCGGCACTTTACTGTCTCCCCTCCAGTTTTCTCTATATTTACCCCCTCTCCCCTCCCTCTCCACCAACAAACACATGCACACTAAAACTTAAGTCAATTTTAATTTTAATCTTTCTAACTATCCTTCCTTCGCCAGATTCGGCTTTTCCCCACTTAATTGTCTGTTTTTCATTAAAATAAAAAAANGTAGTTGAGCTAGATAAGAAATTATACGGGGTCAGGCTCCTATGGAAAATTAACATTACTGGAAACAGGCCCTTTCTATAAATGTTTTCTTGCTATCTTAACCAAAAACCAATCCTCTTGTTTCATCGTGTAATTATGTACATCTATGTTATAACAGCTACAAAGTCCCTGTGTCTTCACAGGCATATAATAAATAACATCCATGTCTGTTACTCAGATGTGTGAACTTGGTATAACTCTCACAGATATTCCAGGGAAATAAATTAGAAACTTTCTCTAGCACAGAAAAGAAATTCAATTTAATTATTACGTTTCATGCCAAAATAAAAAATGCTTATTGTTCTTTCAATTAAATTTTCTCATTATTTCAATTATTTCTTGGTCTGTACAGAAACAGTCACGTGGTTTTCCTGAAGAAGTTAATCAATTATCTTACCAGATATTCCTTAATTACCTGCTTCTAACTTCAAAACAAAAAACGTTTTCAAGAATGAAGGCACTTGCAGCCGACCTGTCTTAAGATTTATTATCTGCACTCATTTCGTCAAATATAACATGTCTGCTATATTCTGTTATCGATGTCAATTATTCTGGAGTCTCGATTTCATGAGATATTGAACAAAAATATCGAACTAATTTTCACAAGTCTATAGTTCATGATATTTTGCGAATAGTTCCGGAACCCGAGCATATACGATTTTGTGTGTGTGTGGTAAATCGAGTATGAAAAATATCTTTATAAGTAAAACTAAGAAAACCTATTCAAACATCCTTTTAAAAGTGTTCGCGCCGCGCCCCACTGTCGGAAGACAAAGACAGATCATTTTCACAAATGCGGTTTTTATTGGAGCAATCGGAAACCCTCGGCACTTTCCGTAAACGAGTATTTTCTAAAGTCCTAAGGATTATACGTACATGCATATATATACATATAATAACATCCTTTCGAAACATAATTAGAATAGACAGGAGAGTGACATCACAGTATATATAAAACACCGTTCAATAATTTACATATAACAATACTTAATTAACACATTACAGTTATGAAACACCACAATATATAAACCTATAATTTACGCCTCTTGAATGCCAAATATATATATATTTTCCTAATTTGGATAACTCTCTTCCATTATTTATTCTAAGGAGTTGTATGAATTTGAAAATGGATGGTTTCCTGTAATAGTATTGTTTGACTATTCCGTGCCTTAAATCACTATCAAATGGAAAATCAGGATAAAATGATATTCATTTAATATATCTCTCATATTGCATTGGGTACAAATCCTATTTCTGCGTATGACGTTATGATGTCCTCCAATTTCACCACCGTCTGACCCACTCCATCTCCGGTTCCTGAATCCGCCCCTGAGTCCCCGTCATGCATTTGCGTTTACATAGGAGGACAGTCACACGTCTATAGTAGGAGTGTAACTGGGCACGCATACCTCGTGTGTGTAGTTACAAGTAATTAAGATGCATATCACAAGTAATTAAGATGAATATCACGTGTTCGTGATGGGTTGAGTGAGGATTATGTGGTTTCGGATAAATAAACTATGTGTAATGCACGTGTAGATTGTGTTACTTATCTGAATTTTTTGAAGCTGTCGTCAACGTCATATACTTGACACAGAGCCCTTCCCATAAAACCATCGATAACACTACGGATTAAATCAGCGTTTTCCACCGTTTATCGGATAGATCACCAAGCTTTATTAATTTATATGCTATTATTCCTTTTTGTCCTTCCCGCTCAAGTATCTGCTATTTGCGTAACCATAAACAAACTAACCATGCTTTATAAACCATATGTTTCAGCAAACTGTGAACAATGCATTGTTAGCTTAACTTGTATAACTGCACAAACAGTTCATCCTTGAAATGTTCTCAAATGTCTTTATAGTTGGGAAAGTATACAGCTGCGGTGAGTCACAATACCCGGTCCCAGACACAATGTAACATTAATCAGCCTCCCAAAAAGAAAGAAAAAGGAAGTAAAATACGTTTAAATTGAAATTCAACGATTTGCGTTCGTGTGACAGAGCTATAGGCTGAACTTGTACAACACCACCCGGTCATCGCCTGAATAATTCAGGACTAATCGTTCGCCTTACTTTGTAGTCAAAAGACACGTGATCAATAATTCACTAATGATTGATGGCAAAGTTCGATTTAAGCGTATTGTACAGATAATTATACATTATACATAACGCGACCAAGACACGATTGCGACACCTACTTTAGCAGTAAACCCTATCTAAAGTAACGACATGCTAATTAGATTAAATTTTAATTGTATTTTTTAATTACCAGGCTCCATTATATAACAACCTTAACAGTTCACGTAATTCTTTTCTATTTATCTGGGATAGTAGGCCTATCAAAAATAGCAGAATCCAAAGCTCCGTTAATTAAAACGTTCATCAGTAAATGATTGATAATTAAGGAGAGAAAATCAGCAAATGTTTGATTATCAAAGAGAGAATAGCCAGATCGTGCTGATGGATATATGATGGATATATATATATATACCCTACATAATAATATATTATATATATATATATATATATATATATTGAGAGAGAATATGTATCTGGTGATTACACTTACTTGTATTGTAATATTTTCCATCTTGGATACTAAACTGACTCAGCATTTATTGTTGTAGAAAGGGAACATATCCATGCATGTTAAACTAAGGAAAGCTGCGAAACAAAAAAACATTTTAAAGATGCGTTAAGCAGACAAATCTTTGAAAAGTCTGAAACTGTCAGCTTTACAGTACTTTTATGTGAAAAGACGGTACCGTGTTATGGTGAAGTCGCGGAAATTCCAGCGTAAGTTTTGTATGTTCTTTAATTAAAACGGTAAGAACCTTGCCATTAAAGGATCCTAACACGGACTTAATTCCGTGATCCTACACACAGATACCTATTGTAGGGTATACATTTTAAAGAGGTATCGGTCATTCGGGAACAGTCGGCACTTTCCGTAAACATTTGCGGAAAGTACCGACGGTTCCCGATTGAAGTAACGATATGGAGACCAAGGGAAGTAATAAAAGGGATATGATGTAGAAAGAAAGGCGCAATGTACATTAAACATTCGAATGAAGGTAGTCGGGTGGCGCAGTGGATAGCGCACTTGCCTTTCACCAAGGCGGCCGGGCTGGATTCCACAATCGGAAGTAAAAAATTCGGGTTACCTGCCCGACCACATGGGTTTTCTCCAGGTTCTCCGGTTTCCTCAAATATTAATAACAATCATAATGTCGACTCCCATGCAGAAGTTTAGAAATGTACTTAAACTGTTATTAATTTCATATTGACGAATATTTATTCTTGCGGATTGAGAAATGAGAAATGACAGAGAGCTACCGCCCTTGTTTAAAAAGTCTAACTGAGCGGTATGCATCGAACCATGATCGTGATGATCTAAATTGCTTCTCATTACAAATAAATGCAAAAATATATTTTACGGAAATATAACTGCATTCAATGATACCCCGGAAAATTGTTACGTTTTTGTGTACATGCAAGGAACATTCGGGTGTTTTGTTGTGTAAACCCATTTCATTTAAAATATTAAACCAGCAGTAAGGTCTCATGGGAAAACATGGCAATTACGTTTCTAGTCAAAATACAAAACTAAAAACAAGACACATCCATTATATCAACACCATGCGTTACTTTGTTACTTAACTTATTTATGTACCAGACAACAAAATGAAATACACAATGAATTATTACTCCTGTTTTTAGCCCTTAAAAGCCAGACAATCAACTCCCTCCTACCCGATTCAATATGACAATATTGAAATTATCTTGAATTATTACAGCTAGGTGGGTTTTTTTTTCTCTCTTGGTGACAAATATTACAAACAGCACCCTACAATGTACGTGCCAATAAAGGCCATACCACAGGGGCATGATATTTTGTTATATTATAGCTATATTTGGACCTATTACACATATTAGGGGTTTATATCAACTTTTGGTAAAAAAACAATACCACCAGAAAACAATGCTGATGGATAGTGTATACGTCATTGGAGGTGGCAATTTCACAGGAATTTGATCCAAACCGATATGAAATGTATAAGATTACTTTGAAGTCATCAGAGCAGGTCCAAATATACTGTAGCTATAACGTATCGAGTTATCAGGTCCCTGTGGGCCAGACGTATTGAAGCAGTGACTCCAGGAACGATTTTAATCAACAATCAACACCCTCTCCCACCCGATCCAATTTTACTAAATTGAAATGACCTTGTAATGTTATGCTGCACAAAACTTTTTGAATAAATTAAACCAGTCGTTTCGGACATGAGAGCTCCTGTATCCCCATCCCCGCCCCCTTCCCTCCCACCCACCCTCTTCCCCACACACTCCCCGGCCGCCTATACTCTTTTACATTTAGAGGTGGGTGGACAATAAAATATGAAATTGCAATACCAATATTTATACATATTAACTACTTTAAGAAATGATATAATGGTAATGAATATATTGATCAGTTATGACAAACAAACGTATAAAAGCTCATGAAAATATCGTGCTTAATGAAAATGCAAGAAGTAATGTAGTATTAGCACGAACTATTCCGTCTTTGCGTATTGCAGAGTTATCTTCTCTTGGAAGCAGGTATTGATTGTTACGTCACTTGTTTGTGAGAGTAACGTCATCATTTTTTGAGAAAACGACTTAATTTTCTCACGCAAACCAATTACGTAACAATCAATACCTGCTCCCAAGAGAAGATAACTCTGCAATACGCAAAGACGGAATATCCAAATGAACGTTTGGGCACTACGAAATATAGCTTCATTTCCGCAAGTGGTAAAGATATATCGCCAAAAAGTAGGACGTCAACAGATTCAACAGGACGAAGATGTACAGGAAAAATATGTTTACATCTGTTTTAATTAGAACAAGAAAGGAAGAAATGATCACGTGTTTCGTTTTTTGACCCACAATCAATCACAAATACGAATTGCAACTAGATTTTTTCCTGAAAAGGTGGTCCTTAACTCATTGACCCCTGAAGACACATTTGAACTCTTCCAATGCAAAGGTTGGAATAGCTCATTGTGAAATTTCAGGGGTCAATGAGTTACGTGTACTGCATTGCATTCCTAATCTAGAATGGTGAACTTGTCCTATAGTGAGCGTGCCATTATAAAGTATATGGGTGTAAGAATTTTTAAATAGTACTACTGTTGAAGAGAAAATAGTAGGTTATGAAAAGTACCGTTTGGGTAGATTATACAATATAACAGAAGGCAATACACAGTGGATGGGACTGTGGGTAGTGGTAAGCTATAAAATGGAGACCGTTACAGATATATTGTCTTTATTATGTGATTGTCGTTAGACCTGGCATATTTTCATAAATAATTTACGGTAGTTTCTATACCTCATGCATTCTATGTTGTTTTATAGCAAAATGATATGTCTGTATTCGTTGAATATTTATAAGGTAATAATATCTGTTTTGCATGAAGCATTTTATTTTTTTAACACAGACGAAAAGACATTTAAATTCAGCTGTAGTAAAGATATTTCGTAATATTTGTGGGGACCTGGGGATAATCCCAGAAAATTATGGGATGTTGTTGCTTTGTTTTCCTTTTCGTAGACTTTGAATTATAGGTTGCAAACGTGAAATGGTGTGACGGTAAAGACAACTTTTCGTTTCTATAGAATTCAAATCGATCGCTTTAAACAAATTAATTGTTAGGAGAGAAGTTCCTTTATTTTTGACAAACAGTTTTAACTTGATTTATTTTACAACAATTATTATGAAATAATTTCTTCCAACTTCTACTAATCACCTTTCTGTTGGCCTGGAAAGAAGCGCACAGATGATCTAAATGTGGGAGGAAACCGGAGTACCTGTAGAAAACGAGAGTGATCGGGCAGGTGACCGGGCAGGAGAGACCGCATACCTTTCCACGTCCTATCGTGGAATCGAACCCCGGTGGTCTTGTTGAAAAGCGAGTACTCTACCACTTGGCCACCAGACCTCAACCCGCCCTCCCCCTATCCATACATGCATATTTAAAATAGAGTTTGTTTTGGAAAACAACAATTCCTTGCCTTTTAAAAATGTTCTTGTATCTGTTTTTATTAACATTATTATAAAAGAAGTGATATAGGTTAGCAATGTACTGAATAGAATGCCTTTAAACCTATTATATTGATACCAGTGACGTGGATGTATGATCGCCCTCAGATATTCGATAGACCATTAAAAATATAATTTGTTATGCAAAACAGTTAATCTAATAAAGTTGGCGATGCATATTTTGATACATATTGGCTAATTTGATTGTTTTTATGCATGGTTTGCTCATCTGTAGGCCGAATCGATACCTGTATAAATATTTCATTGACGCGGGTCTGTAAGATTATCAATAATTAATGTACTGCTCTCGGTACATAATGTTTAATATTGACGGGGAGAAAGCGTTGTGTACCAGGATATATTGTACATACATGTATGTGTATATCAAATATGCAGATGACTGGGGTTAAGCAAAGCTAATGTATACATGTCATTCTGTATTAAAGAAGAGAAAATATAATAAAATTTCTAACAATGATTGAACATCTAACTGTCACACACACATACACACACGTGTCGGCTTGTTTCTGGATGACCGGTTTAATGTTTGGTTTGTGTTTTACGTCCTACTTCATCTATGGTCTATGGACTTTAAACATAGCGTATAGTAATTTATAGAGACGGACTCGTCATTTATTTAGAAATTATTCTCATATTAAAGGTGTACTAGAAGTCGTGTGCTGTTTCATAAAAATAAATTCCTTTTTTCGTGAGCCATCATCGCCACATACAAGTACTACCTGAGGGACCTGAGAATTTGTTACAGCAATATTTCGTAAAAAATTACCCCCCCCCCCCCCCCC
>NW_018479995.1:124429-124866 GCF_002113885.1 Mizuhopecten yessoensis | reverse complement strand
CCCCCCCCCAAATGATCATATATATAATCATTGGGGTGTCATTTTTACCGAAAGTCGATCTAAACCCCTAAAACATGTAAAATTACTCTGAACACCTTAGTTTAAGTCCAAACATAGCTGTAACAAATTCTCAGGTCCCTGTGGGTACTTACTGAGGCAAGGAATATAATTTTTCCCCAGAACTTGATTAATTGATAATTCGGAAGTCCTGAACCCAGATACCAGCTACCTGTGAACGTCAGTGCTAACAAAACTCTACCAAGATTCATAATACAATGTGTCTATATTTGTAATGAATCGTGTATTGATGACGATCTTTTTTCCACATCTACCTCCCCTGATCTCTGGCCGCGATCTAGCTCTTTTTTAAAAAGAGAAGAAAAAGGGCAAATAACTTGACAGTGGCGGATCCAAAGGTTTTTTTCGGGCTTCAACCC
>NW_018479995.1:100128-124218 GCF_002113885.1 Mizuhopecten yessoensis | reverse complement strand
CCCTGGATCCGCCACTGCTTGAGATGAACTTATATTTTAATCTGGAAGCTTTCAATACACAGTATATAGATGTTATCCAGCTTTTTTATTATTAAAACATGAATTGTTAAGAATCTCTGCTACATTTTTCATTCACCTTAAACTATACATTTATGACCTTGAAATTTTATCAGAGTTAATGATATATGCTACCTTACACATTACGCCTCGGATTGGTGTTAGAGTTAAGGATATATGATACATTAAACATAAAATCCGATGAGATCGGAATTATCTCCCTATTATTTATGTTGATTTTATCATTTTTTAATAATTTTTAGTTTCTAACGAGTTACAAATTAACGCGTGTATATTGTGTACACTTACATTTGTTGTCAAACTTGATATTAATCGATTGTATGGCCAGGATTGTAGTCCATATATATCAGATTGACATTTTGGTCCGCCCACACCTGAAAACTTTCAATATGACGTCACTGGGTCAATGCTTTCTATTAGCACGGACTTAGATAACAAATCTAATCGAATTCCGTGCTATTAGTAAGCTTGATGTTTGGACTAATTTTCTGGTATAATATGACTACAATCAACATTTCTATTACATGTTTCTGCAAATTATAAATTTCTAAAGTCAATATTTGAAAGCGATTTTTAAAACATATAAAACATACATATTTCACTGTTTTATTTCGCTAATTGAATAAATTAATGTAGTCAAAAGTCCAATATAAGGTTTTGATAACTTACAACCGAAATTATAAATACCACGGAATTATAGATTCTAAGTTAGTGGCTATACTTAGTACTAGTCTACATTTACACCTACCATGCAGAATATAGTCATTCATGGTTGTGTGGATTAATATTTAATAGAAAAAAATCGATTTATAGAGTGAAATTCAATAAATCCAACATGAAATAATCATGTTAAGAAGACTGATCACCCAAGTCGTTTTTCGGCGGTAACGTCAAATGCCTGATATGAAATTGTATGAAGTATAAGATACGCATTGATCACAGATGGCGCTGGTTAAACCACAGGTAAACAAGGTCAAAGTTCAAAGCATCTTCCCACAGGTGAGAGTCAAGTGGTAGTATTTGACAAGTCGAAAGAGGATAGTCCTGAACATGACCACCCATAACAGTCTAGAGGAGAATTACGTCGTAAAACGATTTATTCAAGAGGTAATTAATGAAACTGCATGGTTATTGTCAATAGCGTAGACTCAATATTACCCAATTCTCATAGAATATAGCTAGCTCCACACTCGCTTATCGCCTATGTCACTGTATGTGTCATTGATAGCGTCATATAGCTATCGTAAAATAAGAAAGGTACTGGAGAGATTTACTGCAGGCTATTGAAAAATGTAGGTTTCATAGTGTATTTTAAATAAAGTACAAGGCCTTTGACTATACACAGCTAAGAAAATCGTCGAGGCCTCCCCACTCTGGCAAATTATATATACCTTATCATTGCAGGAATGGAGTTTTTGTTTACGTTACATGATCTAAGGGCCGTAACTCTGTATCGAATTGTGAGAGATACAAGATAGGCTTGTAGTATTCAGTGCAAATGTGGTAAAACAGTTCATCATTCAGTGATCTTAAGTGTGATTGCCTTTTTAAATACCACCTGTGTATAAAGACCCCATGCATATAATGCTACCATATAAAGAATACTCAAAGTGATGTTTTCTTTAATTCAGTTCAAAATTCTAGATCTAGAGCCCACTGCTCTTAGACTGATCCTCACTCCAAAAAGGCACAAGCCATCAGATAGAATTCACTGTATTCGAGAATGTTAAAACCTGGGCGGTTATCTTAATTCTTGTTGAAAGATTTTGATGTTTACAAGTTCATTATAAATAATTTAGTCTAGTTAGAAGAAAACTATTCAACTTTTTACTTAAACTAAAAAAATTGAAATGTCCTAGCTGTACTTGACAAATTATTATTGTTAATTAATTATTATACGGTAAGAAAGAAATTAATGGCTGATCAATTTTGTAGTAAAATATTTTAATGTTAAGTTATAATCTTAAGATTATAAAAGAACTACATGTATCACATATTGCACAGGTACAAAATTAGTGAGAATTAATATTAATAAGGTAAGAAAAAAAATGTGTGTACTGTATATGGCTGGCAGCATTTAACACATGTATGCATGACTTATATAACACAGAATCACTTTGTAAACAAAACTTTAACATTTCCAGTTTTTCTGCAACAAAAATTCATTTAACAATCAATACCTAAATTGTTTGCACAATGTATTAATCAATGTATATTCTGCACTCACCAAATTTAATTATTTTTCAAGAGAAATATTTATAAAAAAACCACCTATGGATCCTATATTTTCTTTTATTCTGCAGTCTAGCTGATGTAGGATTTGCATTTGTGAACAAGAGGACAGAAATTATTTCCGATTCCTCATGTAATTTGCTTCTCTTTTTCATTAACACAAAAAAAAATTGTCGACCTACAAATGTAGCTCCCAAGTTGGCCAGCAGGATTGTGGGGACTTTGTGACAAGGTAAAGATCCGTTCCATCTATAGTTTGGAAGTCCCAGTTTTAAATCTCTGCATTCTGTTGCATCAATTTTCCAATTCCTGATGCATTTGGCCTATATTGAATATATATATTCCTTGGAAGTTGTAAAGGGTCTGGTGTGTCTTTTTTAAAGTAGCTGCTAGAATAGGCCTGGATCAATCGCTGGTGATAAGGTACATAGTCCTTTGGTTATAGTATCCGTGGAGAATTCGGAGGACCTCCGATCAAATCCTGGTCTGACCATTTCACTTTTCCATTCTGCAGTTACACATTTTTATTAACATTTCATTTGCCATCAGGTGAAAATGAAGGTAGCTACATTTCCTATACGATGTCTTACAGGTTCCTTTGTGGGTAACTCTTTAAGAGTAGAACACAGGGACCTGAGAATTTGTTACAGCAAAATATGAGCCTAAACTGAGGTGTTTAGAGTAGTTTTACACATTTAAGGGGTTAATTTAGATCAATTTTGGTATATGGTGTATATAATATACCATCGCTAGGTGGCATTTTTACAGAAAATGATGGAATTGATCTAAACCCCTATGACAAGTCAAATTACTGTGAACACCTCAGTTTCAGTCCAGATATATGGTTGTTACAAATTCTCAGGTCCCTGTGGAGAAGAAATCAATACATCCATGTCACAAAAATTTCCTAAAGTAAGATATTTAAATTACATAATTTCCTAGATAAAATTCTCAGGTGTGATACATGGGTGGTCGCAGGTAGTAGTCAATACTGGTTAAATTTTATCAGTATGGATTTTTATCTGTGCATTTTGATTAAATTCTGAGGTCATATATATGAGACCACAGAATTGGTGATAACATTTTTTAAGTGGTCACTGAGGGGGATCAGTGGTGTTCATGTATTTCCTGCATGATTTTATTAGTATTGAACACCAGACGCAAATAAATGAAATGATAAGAGTGGTTTAAAATAGTATTTCTTATAATTAACTCATTCACCCCTGAAGACACATTTGAACTCCTCCAATTCAAAGGTTGGAAAAGTTCATCATGAAATTTAAGGGGTGAATGAGTTAATAAAATAATATTAAATGTATTTAAGGATCCCTGTCCTTCCCACTGCACTGTCATGTTTTTTATTTGCATGAGTAACCTCCCCTTTACTTCCGTTTGGATTTAACCGTAGCACAGTTGGGCCAGCTAGGACACTTCTGTTGACAAGGTAGCGCAATTGGTATACCAATCTGAAGTCCAGGGTTCAAATCTCGGTCTAGCCCACCTGATTTTTTAAACTCGGAACACTGTTGTTGATTATCTTTGATCTACAATGTATTTAATCTTTATTATTTCTCATAAACGACCCGCAAGACGTGGTTTTCTTTCCAGAAATGATTTATCAAATCTATAATAATGACAGAAAAACAGTTTCCAACACTTTGCTACAGTTTTTGGCAGTGGTATGGGGATCCCTGTAGAAAAAAACTAAAGGTTTTCGCTTAATTTTATATAGATTTAGGCCTGAAGTCTATTTCGGGACGGCTTTGTAAATTAAAATTTGGACCAACATAAATATAATCTATTCATAATTAACATAATTGATTTCTGGAATACATAGGGTTAATTTACATTTTTATAAAAAGAACGATATTTTTTTTTTATGCAAGTTTCAGTCCATAATTTCACAAATTTAAATAGAGTGACAATTTTACATGAAGTGAGGAGTTACCCTAATAAACAAAATATATGTAAGTAACCCTCTATAGGGAAATCAAACTTGCAGGAATTTTTTGTTTCATGAAACTGAGGAAAACCATTAAAAGTCCCCAAAACAGTTTGGGTAGTGTATTTTTTTGTAGTGAAGTTGAAAAAACATAGATTTTTTTTAAAGATGGCCTAATAAAAAAATAATAACAATAATAAAAAAAATATATGAAAAAATAAGTACTCAATCTACACTTGACAGCAAAACTTCCTTGTGCCTATCCTAGACGGTGGTTAAAAAGCACATTATACAGAGTACGAGCTAAGATCAGTAGAAATGTTATCTCCCTTTATTTGTTGTAGCCATTGATAAGAAAATTACACAGAAGTAATATAGACCGCCTATTGGGACACAAACACTGCATACCAACTCTCCTCTTTAGATTTTCTAATGTTAAGTATTGATCAAATATTTCTACCAACGGCAACGGATCATTGCATGACACAGGTCACTTAAGTGAAGCGTTAGTTTAAAATTTTAATGTCATGATAATATTAAAATCAGCATTTTATTGAATAATATTATATCTTGTATAAATCATACCGGAAGTAAAATGGCGAAGTCAAATGCTGGTGGTGATTTTGCCAAAAAGGTATGTAATAACTATGCTATCGTATAGTCATAAATATGATATTTGATTTATGAAAACATTTAATCTTTTAATATGCTTGAAACAAGGGTATGTGTATACATGTATATGTCTTCTCTATACTACGTACGTCAGAAAACAACAAACGCATCTGTACGTTTGCCTGACAAGCCAGCTGTTGCGCGCAGTAGATGCATTTTAATGAGTGTAGCACAACATTAGCCTATTACTATCAACCATACACCCTTAACACAATATACTCGCATCCTTTTCCCCCGTTCTCCTTCCCATACCTTATAAAAACCTATTAGTATAGCAGTTAATCAAAACAATTCTCTGAACCAAGAAACCAAGCCAAGCCACCCAACCTGAAACCCTTCTGGGACTACAGGAGATGCACCAGACCTGAATACTTATGCTTCAAAAAATCTCGGATTCTACATAAAACTATACTGCTTCTTAAACACTGCCATATGGAAACACAACAAAAACTGATCTAAACCTAATCAATTTTTTTTTTTTTTTTAAACCTGTGTGTGAAAAATATTCTGAGTACAAAAAATATAACGTGGCACTGCGACCAAGGCGCTAGAAAAGTGGCGCACCTACTCACGTACCATCGCATCCCCACGACAATGCACATGCCAACAATCTGATTGGCTGACCGGATCTGACTTCGTCCACCTGTAATTACACCCCTGACTTATACTTACAGACAAGACAAATATTCCCGCTATTACTTCGAAACGCAGGAATATTTTAACATGCATCTTGAAATGGTATGGTGATAAAATTGTAACACTTCTGTATAATGGTGTTTTTTTTTAAAATGTCAATTACTTTTTTTGACAATTTAACCTCCCACTAAGGATATGAATTCAGTGTTTTTCTATCAGGACTTTTTGGGGACTGTAATTGAAACTTTTTCATATGTATGCCTAATTCCAAAAATCTGCAGTTAAGTCCTGAAAATTTCCTTTCCAATTGGTATATTTCCTTCCCAAAATGGAACAAAAACGCCCCTTCCCAAATTAAATTCCAGGGCCTTTTTCCCCTCCATTTATTGGTCACTTTTTCCACTAATCAGTTAATCAGTGTGTCACTTTGTCTGGGGTGTATCTCATTTACATATTGTCTGTCACCTTCATACATTTTCTTAATTTGGTATGCGAGTACTTCTTGGCATGACCCTATGTCCTACACTGAAATTAAATTGTGTCTTGTTTCACTCCATATACAGAGTTATGTCCCTTCTTTCAGCATTCTTGGGCCGTTTTCGTTTAAACGGTTGAACCGGTTGGATCAACGTTGTTCGCTTATCAAATAAGGTTGGACATAGTAATCTGATGCTGCTTTCAGCCGAGCCTTTACAAAGCCTTTACAAAGCCTTGCAAGGCCTGCATAAACATTTGCAGGTCTGTCAGAATTTATACCCGAAAATGTTACATTAAAAGACGGACAAACCGGTTGTTCCGCATAAACGAACAGGCCCCTGGTTTTGTATGGGTCACATAGAGGTTCCCCAACAACCGGTGGTTGTTATCATGTTTGTTAAAGGACAAAATGTTTACCGAATGTCTTTTACAATTATTTTCTTTTAAAAATTCATATACAATTATACAAATTCGAATTAGATAAGAATGATAATCAACCTTCATGAGTTAAGGGACCTTTTTCTCCCACAACGTTCTGATATCGATAGTTGGACCATATGTACATTATTCCTGTTTCTCATCGGGGACACATGTGTACAATTGTCATGAACCATGACATCACTATTGAAGATGACGTCGCAAAGCAATGTTACATGACGTCATTATTAGAAGATTGACCAATGAGATAATGTCCAGGGTTTTACCCACTAGTGGGTAACCAAAACTGTTTCCCAACTCCTAGTAGGTTGAAATATTCAATGAGTCAGGAGTGAGGAAACCTAAAGTGGTTATTGGAGAAATTATTCTCTGTTACCTACAATTGCCAATTTTGTGTACCTCCTGGGACTGCGGTGTGTCATGGCCATATACAGAGTTACGGCCCTTAATTAGTTTATTTTAAATATCAATGTTTGCTAATGAAGACTGGAAAAAATCAATTGTTTGCCTTTAATAAATGCTAATAAATTCTTCAGATTTCAGTGACTTAACTCATTCACCCCTGAAGACACATTTGAACTCTTCCAATTCAAAGGAATAGTTCATTATGAAATTTCAGGGGTGAATGAGTTAATTTGCCATATGGTAGCTCAAATGTTCTGCTGAAGATATTTCAGTTCCACTTGACTTTCAGTAGCTTGCTAAGATTATAATATTACATGTACATAATATGATACACATATGCGTTCAGTCTGGATTCTAGTAGCAATGATGACGGGACAACATCGGCACAGCAATTTTTGTCGTCTGCCTCCATCATTCCTAACTAGGTTGTTATATAGCTGTTGCCAATTTTTCTAGAGAGAGCGCGCGGCATGGTGTTTTATTGGCCCGCCATGAGACTAGTATCATCCAAACAGACACACTGATCATGAGGTATTATAAAAAAAATCTCATACCCCATCTCATTGGCTTCGTACTTTCAACTTCCGTTTCAAGGGACTTTTTTTAATCGAAAAAAAAAGGACCCATTTTAATGTTAATTTCAATTTACAGTATATACATATGGGGTTTTTTTTGTTTTTTTTTTCTTTCTCCTGTGTCTGCTCTATCTGGATGTGTTTCCCTGGCCACCAATATCTCCATGTAATCCTGCCTGTTGCGAGGATGTTAAACACTGATAAAAATAAACCAGAATAATAATGATGGAATACAAATAAATAAGCTAAAATTCATTGATCTAACAATACATTCGGCAGTTTAATAAAGGAAATAGCTACTTTGTGCATTATTAAGTTTTACACATTTCCAGAATGAAATTTCCAATTTAAATGATACCTAAAAAAAGATAAGTACAAAAATCTTTTTACCATTAACCGCAATTCCGTTAACCTTAATTCTTCCCAAATTACGAACCCATTTCCAAAATACCCCTTTCTGTCTTAAAATAACCCATTACAAAACACCTGCAAAAGCACTAAATATATAGAAATGTACTAGTTCATTTACAGTTTTAAGGGGGGACACAGGTGTTAATAGTCATAGAAATTAAATCAAAATGAAATGGACACTGCATTATTTAGTACTTAACAAGTGCATGTTGGTAAAACTTATTTTACGAGATCTCATTTTCAACAAAAAAATGCTGATATGAATTCACATTACTAGTCATTGAAAACTAAATTGATGGTAAATGTAGCTATAGAAATAATGATTGCATTAAATTATTAAAAATTTAAAAGGGAAAGTTAATTGACCGTAAAAACAAATTCAATGATGTATAACTGAGCACTCGCATGAATTTGATTATAGAATATGTTAACCTTCGCTATAAGACTAATTCTTCTCCCTGCAGGTAGACTTGTAGAATTACAAACACATTCTAGGTAAATCAAATTTAGACATTTAGAAATATCATCAATGTGATAACAAAACTATAAGGCCAAAACTATTTTTTTTACCGGTATGTTTCAGGTACCCTAACTGATCCTAGTTTTCGCCTCCGACTCCAACATATTTTTTTCTCACTTGAATGCACTTAAACGTCCCATTTGAACATGCTGAAAATTGTAAGAGTCTTTATAACACCTTTCTATTATCATGGGCCGGTATATAAAAATCGAATTTAAATCCCATATTATTATTTTAAAGACCTAAAAAATAAAATGAAAAATGAATAGACTTGGTCTGAATAACTATGATTGGTGATTTTTGTAATTTTTTAAGCGTCTTTATGACACCTCTATTTCGAGGGCAGGTATATCAAAATCGAATTTAAATCCCATATTATTATTTAAAAGACCTAAAAAATAAAATGAAAAATGAATAGACTTGGTCTGAATAACTATGATTGGTGATTTTTGTAATTTCTTAAATGAGTTCCCACACCCCAACCCTC
The DNA here is from genome assembly GCF_002113885.1 of Mizuhopecten yessoensis. NCBI lineage: Eukaryota > Metazoa > Mollusca > Bivalvia > Pectinida > Pectinidae > Mizuhopecten > Mizuhopecten yessoensis. Next base: position 115,345 of record NW_018479995.1, on the reverse strand, counting down.
AACAAATTAAAAATTAAAAAGAGATAATAAATCCCTATGGACCGCCAGTTTAGTGGTGGCTGGATCAACAGTTAGCTTAATTATTTGCTAATGTCCAGAGACAAAAATTTACAGACTTTTCTTTTGAGAGAGAGACAAAATTAGGGAAGGGGATTAATTGCAGGCACCCACCCTGTTCCCAGGACATTTGCCAAAGTGGAGAGTGTGCTTATTTGCGAGAGTGGGTTTATTTGTGAGAGTGGGCTTATTTGCGATAGTGGGGTTATTTGTGATCAAATACGGTAGGTAAGAAAACCAGATAGTGGTGACAGGATAGTGGAACAACCAATGATTTGTGGTGACTAAAAATTGTAGAAATTACAGATTAGAGTAGGGGCCATGGTGACCAAGTGGTTAAGGCGTCTGACGTTCTGCTACCACTAGCTAGACCTCCACCACTTGGTCGCGGGTTCGAGACCTACATGGGGCAGTTGCCAGGTACTGGCTGTTGGTCAGTGGTTTTTCTCCGGGAACTTCAGCTTTTCTCCATTACCAAAACTTGGCACGTCCTTAAGTGACCATAGCTGTACATGTTAATAGACCGTAAAACACAACTAAACCAAACCAAAACAGATCAGAATTCGAGGTGAATTGATAGTGGGACAGCTGAAAAGGTGGCGATCAGGATCACAAGAGGCTGGATAAAAGGGATTTGACCATTAAGATAGAAAATATAGAATGGGGGAGACAAACTCTATTTCTGACGATTTGGTCAGTAACCAGAAAATATAGCTGTAGCCATTTCAGAAATTCATCACATGGAATTCTGAAGGCAACAAACAGTATATTAGTATCAGAGGGTTAAGTGAATGTAGTGCTTTATTTGTTATAACATTACACTAAATTATTGATGACCTGGAGACTATTTTAATGAATTTTATCTCTTCAGTTAATCTCATCTTGATGGAGCTTTGCATGTGTATTCTTAATTTGGCCTTTCAGGAGAAAATTAAAAAAATAAATTACTTGAGATGAATTGTACATTTTTAACCATTTTAAACATTCCAAAAGGCTTTAATCACGCTGTGTATATACATATTGCATGTGTGTTTGGTGCCAATATCATCATCACTGCATTGAATAATTTATCATGAATTAAAATTAATAAGTGCTGGGTATTCTTTCTCTGAATATTTTTTTTTTTTATAATTGCTAATAAGCGATAACGAATGTCCTTGGCAGGATTGGCAAGGTTCCAAGGCTGTTTGTTGTTGACATTATATTGTAACACACAAAGTCGGTAGGTAACTCAAACATGAGAATGAAGTTTGAATAATTGAGTCCCACAGTCTGTTGGGTCGTAAGAAAGTAATTAGTAGAATATTCAGTAATTAACCTCGAAAAACAAAGGCAAACAAATCAGAAGGTCAAACCATTTTGTGAAGACCACCCAAGGGAGATAAACATGCATGGCTTAATTAATAGACTGTTTTAGTTATTCATATATAGACATGGTTGGTACTGTATGTATATATATGTTACATGTAGTTATAGGGAGGTGACTGTATATGGACAGGTGGCTGTTATAGACAGGCTATTTTACACTGTAGACGACCTCATTTAAGGGTATTTATATGTTTAGTTGGTGAATAAAAGCAATTGACTGTTAGGTGACTGTTACAGATTATTTTGTATTGTAGACGACCTCATTTTAGGGGATTTATATGCTTAGTTGTTGACTAAAGGCAGGTGACTGTTATAGACAGGTGGGCGAGGTGACTGTTATAGAAATATCATTGTATACTGTTGAACTCACCATTGATGGGTATTTACATGTTAGATGTATAGGCAGGTGACTGTCATACACAGGTGGGCGAGGTGACTGTTATACACAGATTATTTATAGGGAGGTTGCATTGTTATCAAGAGAAACTTTTGGGGTGTTTGTGTTGTTATTATGGACAGGTGTTCGTTATACACAGGTTGTCTTTAAGGCAGGTTGTCTCCAGAATACAGGTGGTCTTTTTACACAGGTTGTCTTTAAGGCAGACCAGGTCTCCAATATACAGGTGGTCTTTTTACACAGGTTGTCTTTAAGGCAGGTTGTCTCCAGAATACAGGTGGTCTTTTTACACAGGTTGTCTTTAAGGCAGATGGTCTCCAATATACAGGTGGTCTTTTTACACAGATTAACTTCGGTATGTTAGAGGTGGTATTTATACACAAGTGGCCTTTATATGCAGGTTGTTTTAAGGCAGGTTCCAATGTGCTTACGTATCTATTTGCACTGTCATTGGGTTGTCAAGATGACATGGATACAAGTTTTACACCAAGGGTTACCCATGACGGTCACAGATCAACGTTTGTACAATTATTTTTCAGACCCTGTGGTAATTAAACATTTGTAGGGCACACGTTAGATGTCCCTGAGATTGGTAGTTGAACCAATTACACTACTAACTACCCGAGTACACAGAGTTCAAAAGCATTAGATTAACTCTCATTAAGGGGAATAATTGAAAATGCAAATACCTCAGGGGTAACTTTGTCCCTGTTTCTGATGTAACAGATAGAACGACTTTACTGTCGTTATATTGGATCTATGTTGTTACTACGACTTTACTGTCGTTATATTGGATCTATGTTGTCACTACGACTTTACTGTCGTTTTATTGGATCTATGTTGTCACTACGACTTTACTGTACTTATATTGGGTCTATGTTGTCACTACGACTTTACTGTCGTTATATTGGATCTATGTTGTCACTACAACTTTACTGTTGTTATATTGGATCGATGTTGTCACTACGACTTTACTGTCGTTATATTGGATCTATGTTGTCACTACGACTTTACTGTCGTTATATTGGATCTATGTTGTCACTACGACTTTACTGTCATTATATTGGATCTATGTTGTCACTACGACTTTTTTTTGTGAAGATTAATAAAAGGGTGTTTAGTAAAAATTATACATCCATCCTTAAATATAGAATATCAGCTTTATATATTTTTCCAAAGTTATGAAACAAATTATTACAGCTTATATAAATAAGTCTTGTTGGCCCAAAATGTTAGCACACAGGGGGGGGGGTCTTAGTGCGGATGACCCCATACATTGAATCGGGGGAATTGAACCCCAGCCGCCTTGGTGTAAGGCGAGTGTGTTATGCACTGTGCCTACCGACCACCCTAAATAATGAATAATGAAAAAAATTAAAATACATAGGAATGTAACTAAAAATAGCTAAAATAAAACTAGTGTCTAAGTTATTTTGTGTTCGTAATAAAAGAAAAGATACAGGTTACAGGTTAACCTATTCACCCCTAAAGTCACATTTGAACCTTACCGAATCAAAGACTGGGCAAGTCCAGTTTGATTATGTAGGGATGAATTAGTTAAATTACCTGACAGTTTGATATGTGCTGGTATTTCTATGTTGTTCTCATCGTTACAGATAATTTTGTATCTGTCATTCTGATATCTGTTCTCATGGCTTGTTACAGGTAAATGACTTGGTTCCCGTCAAGGACAGAGATGTGGTATTTGATGCTCTCAAGAGATACAAATCGTAAGTACAGATTGATAGAATCTTTCACCCCCTTTGGGGATGTGATAGGGAAATATCAACCCAGGGGGAAAACAAAATATCTTATGTTGCCAAACACGAGGGAAATATCAACCCGAGGGGGAAAATAAAAAAACTTATGTTGCCAAACACGAGGCTCTGCCGAGAGTTTGGCAACTTGAGAATCTTTCCCTGAGGGTTGAGATTTCCAATTTCACCTCAGGGAAGTGAATGATTCTTTTTCTCCTACCCTGTTCACCCATTGTGTATCATATACAAAATGTAATGTTAATGTTACAGGCTAAATTCAGGGTTGACGTTAATGCATTGTTGATGTGACGTCACAGAATTGTAATGAATAGGGAAATCCCACCCTGTCTCAACCCTAGGGTGAGACAAGGACATCTCACACCAGGAAAAGTGTGGATATCTCTGTCTAACGGAGAAGAAAAGGATATATCTCACACCAGGAAAAGTGTGGATATCTGTCTAATGGAGGAGAAAATGATATCTCACACCAGGAAAAGTGTGGATATCTCTGTCTAATGGAGAAGAAAAGGATATCTCACACCAGGAAAAGTGTGGATATCTCTGTCTAATGGAGGAGAAAATGATATCTCACACCAGGAAAAGTGTGGATATCTCTTTCTAATGGAGAAGAGTAGGATATATCTCACACCAGGAAAAGTGTGGATATCTCTGTCTAATGGAGAAGAAAAGGATATCTCACACCAGGAAAAGTGTGGATATCTCTTTCTAATGGAGAAGAGTAGGATATATCTCACACCAGGAAAAGTGTGGATACACCTGTCCAGGGTAAGAGAAATGGTGCTCTCAAGAGATACAAATCATAAGTTAGAGATGGCGGTCTGAAGACAAGAGATGCATGTCAAATTTACATGGCACTTTCAAGAGATACAGAAATGGTAGGAGTAGAAAATCCCATTGACACAGGGTTTTCACTGGGATATTTGGTTTGGACCTGTGGCACTAGTCAGTCCATATTAGACTGGTCTGATATTCAAAATCCGAGGCTTCAATACTGTAGCCATCTTGAAAATCTTGCTGGTATTTCATGCTTCTCCTTTTTTTGCTGAATGTAATTGCTTTACAACACAAGATCTGACCAATGTTTTCGTTCATGGGTTCGAGGATGTAACAAGGGCAAATTTATCAATTACAGCAAATATAGGTAGACAATGTGAGAAAGGAGAAATTTACATTGGGCAAAAATTGAATTTATGGGAAAAGGACAATAGTTTTACTGGGGGGATGTTTTCCGGTAATCAGTAATCATAAAATAATGGAGAAGTATGTTAAAACGACAGCTTCATTATTTTACTGTGTTAATGAAATTTACTGTATGTAGTTCTCTGTACTTTAACAGATCCACAGAACTTCAGCGATTGGTACAAGACCTGAAGACTGTACTTGATGACCCCCTCAAAATGGAGGTGTTTGAGTTTGTGAGGTAAGAAGTCACAGAGAAAAAATCCCATGAAATCTGTGTTATCTATATAATACATACAAATTATCAGTTGTGAAACCTTTTGTGAAAAACAGTTTTGATGGTGAAATCTGTTTTGAAATCTATTGTGAAATATGTTTTGAAACCAGGCTGATTTGAGACTCGTAAAATCTGTCAGAAAAACTGTGTACTCACTTATGCCCCACAACAAAGTTATATAATTAAGGGGACATGCAGGGTTATACTGGAATCGGCTGCCCGTCTGCTTTTTGTCTGTCCGCCTGTCTGTAGAAGGGATATTATTTGCACAGCTATGCCTCCTGAAGTACTGCACCATTTTGAAAGAATAGAGGGGGCAGTAATGAAGTATATTTACTGTAAATTAGAGTTACCTTCTGAATTCTGGAGTTACGTCCCTTTGTTAAAAGTACGTAGTACAACAGCTTGAAGTTATATTACAGCACTGATACCAAATTCAAGTATCATATTAACTCATTCACCCCTGAAATTTCATAACGAACTATTCCAACTGTTGAATTGGAAGAGTTCAAATGTCTTCAGGGGTGAATGAGTTAACAATTATTAATAATATTGCAGCATAACATAACTTATGATAAGACAAAACAAAAAAACCAGTTTGTTCCCTGTTGTATGTCTGAAAAGATTATAAAAGGAATGAAGGTTATAAATATATATTTTTTATTTTTTTTATAATGTTTATTTATAGAAGATAGTAATGTTGACTTTAACAGTTCTTTCCCTGAAAATTGTCAAAATAATTGGGGTAGGCATAAAAAATATGAGTAGAAAGGCTAACCGGAAACAAACACCTTTTTTGGCCTAAGACATATATACACCTCAAATGAAACAATAAGTATACGTAATGTCCACATGAATAGACACAGAAACGTTAGTTCACATACTTAGATGTGTGCAAAATATAAATATGATATGTTTACTATTCCGTCTTTGCGTATTGCAGAGTTATCTTCTCTTGTGAGCAGGTATTGATTGTTTCGTCATTGGTTTGTGAGAGTAACGTCATCAATTTCTGAGAAAACGACGTAATTTTCTCACACAAACCAATGACGTAACAATCAATACCTGCTCACAAGAGAAGATAACTCTGCAATACGAAAAGACGGAATAATCATGGGCGGTAACTCTAATATAAGTAGACATACTACCCAAGTTTCTAAAGAAACAGAAAGTCAGTGATAAAAGGTACATGCACAATGTTATGTATTTTGTTATATGCTTTTCAATTTTGCTTGCAAATTCAAGATTTCTTTTTTTGCCATGTATACAATTATTGTGACAATCACACTTCCATTGTAAAAGTATGAACAAAACTCAGAAAGTGTTTTGAATAACTTAAACCCCAAGTTAGCTTGTGATAAATATATAAGTTATATGTTTGCTGTCTCAGACCTATTGAAAATTAAATATGCAACAAGGTCAAATTTGTTTGATAATGAGACTAACCATAATAAGATATTGATAACTTTTTAGTGCACTAGATATAACAAGCTCCTATCGAGTCGGTGATCCAGGAGGTCTGTTTTACCTGTATTTAAAAAAAAATATACCTGGGGATTACTTCGTTAAGGCTAGATATTCCCTATTATGGCTCCCTGCAGATGAGTTAGGTAAATATTGATAGAACTGACAAGTAAGAGTTAACTGCTAATTAAGGCATCATTAACTTACCTTCATCAATTATGTACACCAGACCTACCTGTGTTTATAGACTGTTTGCAGGTGTCTACAGGTATATACATGTACCCCAAAAATATACAAAGATACATTGTGGATACCGAAAAGATATAAACAGGTACACATGTACAGTAGATACATCACAGGTGTATACATGTAGATATATCACAGGTGTATACATGTAGATATATCACAGGTGTATACAGGTAGATACATCACAGGTGTATACAGGTAAATAAATCACAGGTGTATACAGGTTGATACATCACAGGTGTATACAGGTAGATACATTACAGGTGTATACAGGTAGATACATCACAGGTGTATATAGATAGACACATCACAGGTGTATACTGGTTGATATATCATTGGTGTATGTAGTTAGATACATTACAGGTGTATACAGGTAGATACATCACAGGTGTATGAAGGTAGATACATCACAAGTGTATACAGGTAGACACATCACATGTGTATACAGGTTGATAATCACAGGTGTAAACAGGAAGATACATTACATGGTGTATACAGGTTGATACATCACAGGTGTATACAGGTAGATACATCACAGGTGTATACAGGTAGACACATCACATGTGTATACAGGTTGATATATCATAGGTGTATGTAGTTAGATACATTACAGGTGTATACAGGTAGATACATCACATGTGTAAACAGGAAGATACATCACATGTGTATACAGGTAGACACATCACAGGTGTATACAGGTAGATACACCACATATATATAGGTAGATACATCACAGGTGTATACAGGTAGATACATCACAGGTGTAAACAGGTAGATACATCACAGGTGTAAACAGGTAGACACACCACAGGTGTATACAGGTTGATACATCACAGGTGTATACAGGTTGATAAATCACAGGTGTATACAGGTTGATACATCACAGGTGTATACAGGTAGATACATTACAGGTGTATACAGGTAGACACATCACAGGTGTATACAGGTTGATATATCATAGGTGTATGTAGTTAGATACATTACAGGTATATACAGGTAGATACATCACAAGTGTATACAGGTAGACACATCACAGGTGTATACAGGTAGATACACCACATATATATAGGTAGATACATCACAGGTGTATACAGGTAGATACATCACAGGTGTAAACAGGTAGATACATCACAGGTGTAAACAGGTAGATACATCATAGGTGTAAATAGGTAGATACATCACAGGTGTAAACAGGAAGATACATTACATGTGTATACAGGTTGATACATTACAGGTGTATACAGGTAGACACATCACAGGTGTATACAGGTAGATATACATCACATGTGTATACAGGTAGACACATCACAGGGGTAAACAGGTAGATACATCACATGTGTATACAGGTTGATACATCACTGGTGTAAACAGGTTGACACATCACAGATGTAAACAGGTAGATACATCACATGTGTATACAGGTTGATACATTACTGGTGTAAACAGGTTGACACATCACTGGTGAAAACAGGTTGACACAGCACAGGTGTAAACAGGTAGATACATCACATGTGTATAAAGGTAGATACATCACATATGTATACAGGTTGACATATCACAGGTGTATACAGTTAGATAAATAACAGGTTGAAACAGGTAGATACATATGTAGATACCCCAGAGTTATGTACCTTTTTATGAGTACTCCACAGGTTTGGACAGGAATGGTTATGTTAAATTTGTGTGTCCTAATTCAGGTGTACAGGTGAAAGGTTGTTCATTTGTGTACCATGTATCGTATGAGTTTTAGTTCAGACACACCTGTAGCAGACAGGTATATTTATTCACATATACATGTAGGTCACAGGTGAGAAAACAATTAAGTAACCTAATTTATCATGTATAACTAATTATCAAAGGTTTTTAGCTCACCTGGCCCGAAGGGACAAGTGAGCTTATGGCATGGTGCGGCGTCCGTTGTCCGTCCGTCGGCCGCCCGGCATCAACTTTTTACTTTTAACAACTTCTTCTCAATGACCAAGAGGCCCAGGCTGATGATATTTGGCCAGTAGCATGCTGGGATGAAGGGCTACCAAGTTTGTTCAATTAAATGACCTTGACCCACTTTCAAGGTCACAGGGGTCAAATATCTTAAAATATTCAAACAACTTCTTCTCAATAACCTCAAGGCCCAGGGTACTGATATTGGGCCTGTAGCATGCTGGGATGAAGGGCTACCAAGTTTGTTCGATTGAATGACCTTGACCCACTTTCAAGGTCCCAGGGGTCAAATGTCTGAAAATCTTCAAACAACTTCTTTTCAATAACCAAAAGGCCCAGAGTACTGATATTAGGCCTGTAGCATGCTGGGATGAAGGGCTACCAAGTTTGTTCAAATGAATGACCTTGACCCACTTTCAAGGTCACAGGGGTCAAATATCTTAAAATCTTCAATCAACTTCTTCTCAATTACCAAAAGGCCGAGGGTACTGATAGTAGGCCTGTAACATGCTGGGATGAAGGGCTACCAAGTTTGTTCAAATGAATAACTTCGACCCACTTCCAAGGTCACAGGGGTCAAATGTCGTAATCTGCAAACGACTTCTCCTCGATAACCAAAAGGCAGAGGGTACTGATATTGGGCCTGTAGCATGCTGGGATGAAGGGCTACCAAGTTTGTTCGATTGAATGACCTTGACCCACTTTCAAGGTCACAGTGGTCAAATGTCTGAAAATCTTCAAACGACTTCTTCTCAATAACCAAAAGGCCCAGAGTATTGATATTGGGCCAGTAGCATGCTGGGATGAAGGGCTACCAAGTTTGTTTGAATGAATGACCTTGACCAACTTTAAAGGTCACAGGAGTCAAATGTGTTAAAATCTTCAAACAACTTCTTCTCGATAACCAAAAGGCAGAGGGTACTGATATTGCGCCTGTAGCAAGCTGGGATGAAGGGCTACCAAGTTTGTTCAAATGAATGACCTTTTCCCACTTTCAACCTAATGTCCTTGTTCGACATTAGAGGTCACAGGCGTCATATGTTTAAATCTTTTAATAGGTTCTTATCAATCAAATACTGATATTCTGCCTGTAGCTGCTATTTATTCCACTATTAAGATAACAAGTGTGAGATTAATACCAGGTGAGCGATGCAGGCCCATTGTTCTTAATTACAACTATCTCCTCTACATAAAATTTCCCATAAACTAGCTGTTACAGGGATTGATACCACCATAGATATTGTGATCAATTACAACAAGTTTAAAACAGAAGTATTTCAAAACGAATGAATTCTTCAAGATTGTCATTTATGGACTGTTATGCTTGGGTGAAGTAAATTATTCATACCCAGAGACATTGATAGACCCAGAGCTGGATACTTACCGTATTTAATCCATAGATAGCCCATGCTTATAATCAAACCCACGCAAACCACCCTTCAGAATTATTCCTTGTTTTTTTAAGAATTTTAAGAAATACAGTTTGATATTTTGAATAAATGTTACATATAGAGGGTGAAATATAAAAAAAAGGTATGTTGCCCATTCTATCCCTTTGAAAGGACGTGAGTTATTTCCCTTGGGGTTTCATCAGGTGAAATATGGTACTGTAGGACTTAATGACGATACATCTGTTGCTTAATGGTCAGTAGGTCGGAGTCTAGGGGTGCTGACTCCACTTTATAGTGTTAGTGTGTGTATACAAATACTTTATTGATGAAGGTCAGTAATTGTTTGGCAGGTTTTGTTTCCGGAGATCAAGACTTTGATCAAAGTAACGGTAAAGGTAGCATGCATGGCTGCTAGCTGGCTGCGTGGATTTAATGTCAAGTGTGATGGAAATAGAATATCGATGTCTTCCTAAAAATGTGGATTATGTTGTGATATTTTGAAAATACAAGTTACTTGTTCCTCAGTTTAAATTTCTGACTGAAATTTAAAAAAAAAAGACAAGGTGTGAAACAGCTGCCAGACAGTTGAAGATAAGACATTTCGCTGTGGTGTTTATTTTCTTCTGTGCTTGGGGAAGAAAAACGTCTCCGATTTGGATATTATGCAACTGTCTGTTAATTACAGAAGCAGCAAGCAGGCACATAAACTGGTGCTTCGTCGCAAAACATACTGGTCGGTTCATGCACGACTGTTAAAATAGCATATACCTTGTTATGCTTTAAGGGTGCTATGTACTTTCCTTGCTCCATGTTTGTCACGAAATCAGGTGCAACGGTGCAAACAGGTTGTAACATTATATTCATCAGCGAACTGTACAGAACCGAAATCTTTGATTCTTCAGGATGGTATTGTTCCTAATGAGAAATCGCATTATCATTAATCTGGTATATAGTATTAGTGTGTAAAGAAATACTTTATTGATGAAAGTCAGTAATTGTTTGGTATATCATTAATCAATGGTTTTAAATGACATGGAACTATTCTTGGGAAAAATTTAAAATGTTAAACTGTCTCAGCTTGGCTACAATTCGTTAATTTGATCTGTTGGAAGCTTTAAAGGCCTTATTCTGTTAAAACGAAGTTTTACTGGGACGACTGATCTGTATCCATACCCTGTAATAAAATGGCTGATTGTTGCATGGGTCAAACTCTTGACAAACTTTTGACAAACTATTTTTATGTTAAAATGGATTATAAATGATGACCATATAGCCATCAATTCCCCGACGTTATTGTGGACTGTGGACAAACTTTGTTCAATATTAAAATAGATTTTTATTGGGAGCTTTTCGGGAGCAATGCTGTTCTGAGAAAATACAACTTACATTGCAATCCTTGTGTACTAAAATGGATTGTTGCTCAGACCCAGAAAAAAAACGTCAGGAAAAGATTCGGGCTGTTGAGACAGAAAATTGGATCCACAGATTCCACTCGGAGTTTTGTTGGGTTAAACGTCTGCCGCAACAAATACACAGGTGAAGAAAAACCTATTATTATACCTTATCTTTATAACAGCGTACGTGTCTGATTGGATGATACTGGTAACATGACTGGGCAATAAAACATAATGTCACCCTCACACACCCTAGTTCCGAATGAAGGAACAGACGACAACAAGGGCGCGTCAACCTGATAATCTCTTCCATTGTGTTATTGCTTTTTATTCCTTTTTGGGTTTTTTTTCAGCATACTTAAAATAGTTATTGCCCTTGCAGTAGGGAATTAGGATTCTTTGTTTCTCCTCATTTAATCATGTTCGGAGAAACAAGAAATCGTGTTTCTCAACAGTAAATCGCTGCAATATGTATTGAAGTATAATGTAGCTCTGATAATAGGTTTATGTTTATTTTGAAAGAAACATGAAATACATATTGTATTAAATTATCAATTGTATTCAAAAATTGTAAATTTGTGATGTTATAAATGGTTTTAAAGACACCTTTTCCCTCATGCAGGGTATCTTTACATATGTTTCAGAACACTTATGTAGACATGGATTTATATTTTTAGTACCTTTTACCTCTGATATGACGTCCTGAATGGGCAAAATGACTATATTTGATATGGTGGTGAAAAATTTACTTTCTTCAGCATTCTGTATCCACGTACACAATTTCTTTTTTTTTTGCATTTCTAGTGATTATTTGAACTGTACAGTAAAACCTCGTTATACTGCCATGATTTCTCCTGAGAAATTTTGGCGTTATAAAAGGGTTTTGTGATAAATTGAGGGAAAAGTATAAAGGAATTCTAAAGAAAACTAAAAATCTGATAGCGGCAAACAAGGTACGTGGCAAATGTAATGAGGGGCATTATATTGAGGTTTTGTTGTGTATGTACATGTATATGTAAGGTGGAAAAAAAGGGCCGGCCTCCCACTCAAGAGTTGTCTCCCTTCCACATGAAAAGTGGCCTGACAGATATAAAATACATTATCTTCTCATTGTATTGTGAGAGGAAAGTTGACTGACATAGAATTAATGAGATTCTTTTCTGAAAGGCGACGTTCATATATTATGATTTCAGGCCCCTGATCCCGGCGAAGCACCAAATGGAGTTTGACAGACTGGCACCGACGCCACCTGGGCGTGGGAGGCGTATCATCAACCTTCGTCGCCGTACCAACGAAAGCCTGGGGTTTGCTGTCAGGGGAGGTAAGTCTTGTCATAGTCCTACCTCATAATTAAGGCTTTACAATATTTGCCTGGCCTTCCTTAATTACATGTGCTGTCTGGGGGTAAAATTTTAAAAGAGAGAAAGAAAGGCTTACAATATTTGTCTTCATGACCAGAGCTAGGCATCCCTTCCTTAGTCCGTACTTATCATGTCTCTGTAAAACATACATTTATCCACTTCCTTTAACTCATTCAACCCTGAAATTTCATAATGAACTATTCCATCCTTTGAATTGGAAGAGTTCAAATGTGTCTTCAGGGGTGAATGAGTTAAGGACAGAAAATTAACCTAGAGCAAAAATGTCACCAGGGTGTTCTCCTTCTACCTCTGATTTATTCTTGGTTATAGTGTTACTGGCCTTAGTTTGAATCCACAACATTCACTTATTCATAAAAAAAAATCAAATGTTTTCAATGTATGTCTTGAAATGTTACAGGTTTTGAACATGGGATTGGCGTGTTTGTATCCCATGTTGAAGCAGGCTCCCAAGCGGAGCGACAGGGCCTCAGGGTAGGTTTGATCTTTTAATAAGTCAAGCTGATTTTTAGAAATTCAGGGCCTCGACCATGCTACTTTTATAAGTAAATTATCAACACCATATTATACATAGTGACTTATAAAATGTAACTCAAGTTAAATCTGGATCTAACGTCACGCTACCACAATTGGTACACTACCCAAATTGGTACACGGTCAGAAAATTGTTCGAATAGTACTTTAAAATTAAATTTGAGCATTTTCCATTAACAGTATAACAAAATAGACATTTAACAGCATTTCTGCCGAATAGTTTTGTTTTCAGGAACATTTTAAGAGTACACGATGACTTCAAAGTAAACATATCGGAAAACCAGTAAAAACGACGTACGTCGACGAAACTTTGGAGGATTTTCAAGGGGTTAAATATAAGCATGTTTAAATGTTGATTTCTGGTCCTTATATTCGGATAATATAAAAGTGAATATATACAATTATAGTTCAGTGTGGTATCTATAAAAGCAATATATTTTGTTGTAATCGGCACATCAACTTGTAGAAATATAAACAATTTCCATAGCCTGTGATATGGTGTACCAATTTGGGTATTATTTACGGCCGAAAAACGGACGAAATCTCACTCCGAGTTTAGCGATCTATTTTCAAAAATAAATTACTTAGATATAAATCTTTTCCTGAAAATGAACCACCATAGATAGTCTTTGTCAAGAATCAAGAAACATTCCAGATACAAGATCTGAATTTTTAAAGATCACTAAAAAACTGTCAAAATTGTACCAATTGTGGTAGCGTCACGTTATGTATTTTGTGAACTCTAAGTTTGATTCAAGAATGAGCAATAGTGGTTGTTTGCACATTGGATATATTGCTCACTTGACTTTTACCGAGACAGCCAGGGTTTGATTTTCCAAATCAAACGTGAAAAGATATATATATCGGATAATCTAGCTGCCCGACCATATTGTTTTTCTCTGTGGGTACTCCAGATTCCTGCCACGTTTACCCCCCCACCCCCCCCCCTTAACCATCCAGGCCAGCAAATGTGATTAATTTACAGTAAAACATCGTTATACTGCCACCGTTTGTCCAGATAAATTTTGGCGTTAAAGAGGAGTTTGGCGATATATCAAAGGAAACACATAAGGGATTCTTAAGAATTTAAAAAAAAAAAAGGTTGACAGTGAAATGTATTGGTAGTTAGCAAGGTGGCAAATGAAACGAGGGACAGTATATCAGTATATGAGGAGGCATGGAAGTCTAGTGGTAGGACGCCGGGCTCGTGCCCGAAGGGTTGCGGGTTCGAGCCACGGCACGGCACGGCACGGCACTGTGTTGTATCTTTGAGCATGATACTTTACTCCGCTTGTTCTAGTCTACTCAGTAAATGAGTACGTGGTTGGGCAGTGCTAGAATTGTTGAATACTAGCTGTGAGCGCGGAAATGGCAGCACCGGCTGAATGCTCCCCAGGGAGTTGAGGAAGATGTTGGCTGGTTGCATAAAAGCCCTATAACCACGGATAATAATTTGTGAACCACTTTGAGATGACCTACAAACTAGGTTGTGATAAAGTAATATATAAGAACCTCAAATTATTAATTATTATTAGCTCACCTGGCACGAAGTGCCAAGTGAGCTTATGCCGTGGCCCGGCGTCCGTCGTCCGTCCGTCCGTCCGTCCTCGTCCATCAACTTTTCCTTTAAACAACTTCTTCTGAAGAACGGATAGGCCTAGAGTCATGATATTTGGCTGAAAGCTTCGTTGGTAGGAGCCCTACAAAATTTGAGAACGAAAATGACCTTGACCTGTTTCCAAGGTCACAGGGGTCAAATATGTCAAAAACTTCCAACGACTTCTTCTGAAGAACTAAAAGGTATAGAATCTT
>NW_018479995.1:8407-99511 GCF_002113885.1 Mizuhopecten yessoensis | reverse complement strand
AGCAACTTCTGAAGAAGAATCAAAAAGCATAGAATCTTATAATAATATTTTGCTGGTAGTTTCAACAGATGGAGCCAACAAAGTTTGCGAGGGAAATATTTATAGTGCAATATAATATTTAATGAGAATATTTTGCTATGACTGCTTAAATATTCAGGTGAGCGATACAGGCCCTCTTGGGCCTCTTGTTATTATCAAGGTTTTACTGCAAATTAAAAAAACTTGTTTTATAATTGTTGTAAAAATATTAAAAGTTAAAAAAAAATCTTTGAAAGGGTACATTTATCATTAAATTGTGTATACTAAAAGTGTATATGATATATGTTTGTAGCAATAACTATAGTCTTATGTGTGTTATTTCCCCAGGTAGGAGACGAGATTGTCAGAGTGAATGGCTACACCATCTCACAGGCAATACACGAAGAGGTCCTCAACCTCATAAAGGGGCGAGATGCAGTGGAGCTGAAAGTTACAAGTATGTATCATCGTACAATCAACACCAAAACACATATTGCGTACAGAATGACACATGTCTCAAAATCAGTTCGGCTTTAAGGAACGCCCTTTCAAATGTCTTTAAAGATGTATTAAGTTGAGAAAAAAAAACTTAACTAAATGATATAAAAAGTTTTTTTGAGAAAAACAATAATAGATATTGATGAAAATGTCTTAGGGGAGATAACTCTAACAAAAATGACAGGTACGTTGTGTAAGGTAGCATGTTTCCTTAAGGATAATCACAAACTTACATCCTTACACTAAACACTGTATAATGGGTTGAAAATTGTTAAGGTTTTATTTTTTTCATAGCAGAACCAGTTTTGTATATACAGTAGTAATATATACAAACTCTAGCTGTATAGGTTTGTTACTCAATCCAGGAGCTTCTAATTAACTTCTTCTGTAGCAATTAAAAACTGAATCACCTTGAAAAAGCATGTAGTATTATCACCTTAACATTTTGAGATTTTGACACCAGAGCCTATTGTTAGATGTTAAACTTTTGTGATACACTGATGCAGCTATTTCATGTGATGTACCCTGGTTTTTAAATAGCTGTGCAAAAGGCTTGATTCTGTATTAATCATTGTTTTGTCCTTTCAGATATAGGAATGCTACCTGTCAAAGAGTGAGTACTGACATTTTTATTTTTAATAAAGATGAAATAAATAAAATATAATCGACAACAGTGTATCTTACTGACTGAGCTACCTAGTCAACAGAAGTGGCTGAAGTGTGCTACATAGCTGTCAACCCTCCGTCATTTTGACCAAAATTTTCCAATCTCCCTCGAAACCCCCTCATTCAAGTCCAAACTTGCACAAACTCAAAATCTACATCCTGTGGTAAAATGATCTAGTTACTGCAGGGTGCATGGAATGATCATAACAGGTGTGTCTGAATCAAATGAATGTTTTTTGGAGTTATTTTTATACATAAAAAGGGAAAGATAAATTGAGCAAAGCAGTTTCAATCGCGTTTCACGCACTTTCTCCCTCAATGGAAATTTGGAAAGACTGAGATCTCCCTCATTGGACGTTTCAGACTGTGGCACCTTTGGTGCTACATACAGTTTGATCCAAAACGAAGTTAAGGGGAGGTAACTGTATATAGGGAAAAACACAGTGCAGGGAACAGGCATCCTTAACCTTTGAAATTTAAAGCGTTGTCCTTGAAGATGTTGGCTGACCGACATCCGTGTTAAGCTTTCATTGTAATTTTCATCTGTGTCAACATGTAGATTTTTGCATATAGCTCTTTCATGCACAATGTATCTATTTATTAATTTTTTGAAAATTGAATGTTATAATGTATTATTGGGATATTTAGTTAGATCTCGAAATGGACATCTGACATAACCATAGATAGCCATTTTTTGGTTCAGCAATTTTTTTTTCAAATTCTTATAACATGTTACACCAATTTGAAATGTAACTGCTATTTTTAAAAAACAAAAAAATATTGTGTGCTCCGAAACTTGTCAAAGTCCATTTAAAAAACGATAATTTCAGTACTCAGGAGCCCAGGAGCAGAAATCTTTACTTTATGGAAACATAACCTGGACTTAAGTATACATATTCACCCCTGAAATAATTTCATTATGGACTATTCCAACCTTTGACTTGAAAGAGTTCAAATGTGTCTTCAGGAGTGAATGAGTCTTTATGAATATTTTATGTTTCCATGTTATTGATACATAAAGCATCATTATTTCCAAGCTTGCCATAGATTACAACATATATTTTTTATGAAAGTAAATTAACAAAACAAAAAATATATACTGGATAATCAGCGAAGCGAAAAGAACCTAGGACACAAGGGTTCTATTCTATTGTGTGATCCCTTTAACTAAATATATTAGATTGGATGAATAACGTCCCCAAAGGTATTTATCTCATTAAATATTCCTCCTCATGTTGCTTTCATTATGAATATTAAATCATCCGCTCATTAATTATTATAATTTACGGTCTTGGGGAGAGAATAGGGGTCTAAATATTAATTCTTTCTCTGGAAGGGTTGCTGTGGTGTTACTGAAATGCATTAACTCATTATTCACCCCTATATTTTTATACTGGACTTGCCCATTCATTGATATTGTAGGGTTCAAATGTGACTTTAGGGATGAATGGGTTAAGTACTGGAATTTTACCCTTCCATTGTCCCCACAAATACTCAACAATATAATCTGGAATCTCATTAGGATACAGAATAATTCTGGTGAAAATTTCTGTATGAATATTTCATCGCCACTTAATTGGGTATTACAATGTTCTGTTTCTGTCAGTCTGTCGGAGGTCCTTATGTCTAATGATGTATAACATACTGTATGTGTGTTAGTGTGTACTGTTGTGTAGAATTCTAACCTGTCAACCCTTTATATAAGTATATATTAAGCAGTTTTGACTGTTTTGACCTCCTGAAAATATTTAACGTAACATGCCAGTTTTAATAAAAAAATAAAAAAATGTTACTGTATGACTGTTGACTAGCTATAGACTGGTCACATGATAAACTGTTGTTTGCTACCGTATGACCGTTGACCGTTCGCATCAAACTGGTGTCTGCTACCCTACAACTCTTGATGGGTCACGAGATGAACTGTGATGTTCATATGCAGAGTGAATTTTTCACTTTTCATTTCATAACTTAGTATACAATGTTGTTTACTTATATTCGCTGTAATGATAAAATCGCTATCATCCATAGGTGTCAACCTGCGAAATTTCCAGTGAGGGTGATCTCCCTCACTCCACATTTCCGACAATGAGGGAGAAAGTCATGAAACATATGACTGAAACTGCTTTGCTCAATTTAGCTTTCCCTTTTGATGTAACCGAATATCTCCAAAAAACGTTCATTTGATTCAGACACACCTGTTATGATCATTACACGTACCCTGCAGTAACTAGGAGATCATTTGACCACAGGATGTAGATTTTGAGTTTGTGTGAGTTTGACTTGAATGAGGGAGTTTCGAGGGAGATTGGTAAATTTTGGTCAAAATGAGGGAGTCTCCCCACTAATGAAGGAGAGTTGACAGCCATGATCATAAAGGTGAGAATAAAAGTGCAGACCAACCCGTTCGGATAAGAATCCTTAATGTATAACATGTATCATTCTCAGGCACTGTGTGATCTCATTGTAAAGTACCCGATAGAGTACGGTCTTAGGGAAACTCGTACCACTGCCAAAAAATGAAACTATTCACTCGAAACCTATTTTTACAGAATGTTTGTTTGTGTTTTACGTCCTATGGTAATTTAAAGCCGTGCCAGGTTTTGTTTATGGAAGAAACCGGAGTTCCTGGAGAAAAAACACTGACCTACGCCCAGTACCTGGCGACTGACCCATGTAGGTCTCCAACCCGCGACCCAGTGGTGGAGGGCTAGTGGTAGCAGAATGTCAGACGCCTTAACCACTTGGCCACCACGGACCCTACAGAATGACTTTATAAGCTTTGATAAATCATTTTTGAAAAGAAAAATCTATACTTTTTGGGACTTCTATGAATACATATTGTAGATGAAATAATATATAAAATAATCAACAAGAATGTTCTGGGTGTAAAAATAAAGCCTGGCTACACTAGGATTCCAACTCTGGACCTCAGTTAAGTTATTTTATTACCCAATAGTCTATATAAATTATAATTAGTCATTTTTGACTGTTTCTGGCCTTTTGTCCAATTTCGGCTGTAGGGGTGAAACAGTCAAAACTGTTTTCCCGGTCGGAGCGAACTGTTACCCGGCGCGAATTCGATGCGCAGAAATCCCCCCTCGAGAGCCCCGTTCAAGCGTTTCGGTGACCGCGACTCAGTGTTGAAGCAATGGCAACATTGCATGCAGCATTGATACTAATATTTATTTGGTAATAAAACAATTGTTTCATGGTTATTTTGGGAACAGTCAAAACTATCATCCCTCGGTAGGGGGAAGCCCTGTGGAACTGTTTGCCCTTGGCCTAGCGGCCTCGGCCAAACAGTTCCCCAGGGCTTCCCCCTACCTCGGGATGATAGTTTTGACTGTTCCCCAAATAGCCATGAAACAATTGTATAATACTGTCACTCTAACCAATTGAGTTACTTGGTTAACTCATTCACCCCTTTCACAATGAACTGTTCCAACCTTTGAATTGGAAGAGTTCAAATGTGTCTTTAGGGGTGAATGAGTTAACAGAAGTGTCACAGACCAACTGACTGCTATATATAGTTATAGCGAAAGTGAAATTAAGGGGGGGTCACTGTGTATACGAAAACCCACTGTGCAGTGGGACAGGGATCCTTAATATTGATCTGAAATAATTATGTCACCTTATACAATTGAACAAGTACCAGGAACTGAGTGATCTTTGAAAAAAGTTGGTTCTAATATATATATCAGTTCAAATAATCTCATAAAGGTGAGACTCTGGGACCGGAATAGGTTTCCTAGTACATGTCTGGTGAAGTTTCATGGTCTTTTAAAAAAAAAATACTGAATTATTAATAATGTACTAACACCTGCGTATATTGATCAGTGATAAGTGCATTAACAGGTGAGAATGTGCGACCAGAATGGATTTCTTGAAGTCATTATCGGGTATTTATCTCTCCGATTCTAACATACGGTAGCTACCACAATATTGGTCTGTAGTAATAACGTTGTAACATCAATACACGGAAGCTCAGAGAGTCAAGCCCAAGGTGGAGGAGCATTGTAATTAAACATCAGATCAAATTTTAATATCTAAATCTAGACTTGAAAATTAGTGTACTTTTACATATGACATGTGGTTATGACTCGGCTGCTACGGACAGATCTATAACTATATATCTGCTCTGTGTCCTCACTCTGAAAAAGTACTGTTAAGTATAAAAAAAATATGATTATTGATCTGTAAAAAATCATTATGTCACTTATAATTACAAGCGAGTCAGAACAATAGACCAGGATTAGTGTCAAAAGTACTTTTTTGTTATCGGTACAGTACTGTACATGTATAGCAGAAAATTGTTCATTAAAATTCAAATAGCTCCGATAAAACTCTTTCTCCTAAGCTTTAGTTCCTTGAACATAATAAATTCTTTTAATAAATTGACCAAAAATTATCAGCTCTACTGGTCCATTAGGACCATGATGTACTGTGTTGTCCATCTATCTGTCTATCTGTTTATCTGTCCCTCTTTCCATCAAAAATGTCTTCAAACAACTTCTTCTTCTGAACTGCTTGACAGAATTTCATGGAATTCAACTGGTAACATCCTTAGGTGGTGGGGATTTGCTTTTGTACAATGGAGGGGCTAATTCCCCCATGGGGTTGACGGGTGTGGCTAAATAGGGGTGAATTGACCTTATTGCTTCATGTTGAACTTCTCCTCTGGAACTGACTTTATTGATAATGATCTATGTAGTATCCATATGAATGATATTTCACAAATTATACTACACGTATCATTAACTTTATATATTACAGCAAATACTTTTAAAAAAATGGTTTTTTTTGGAAACCAAATTTAAGTATCTCTGTCCCACTGTACTATGGTTTTTCCTATACACAGTTACTTCCCCTTAACTGTGATGAGTTGAGGCAGGACACTTCCTATGACTAGATAGCTCATTTGATTTTGTTTATTTCATCTTTATTATTTCTCATTAAAGTCCCATAAAGTTTTCTTTTCAGAAATGATTTATCAAAACTATAGTATGATGCCAAAAAAAGTTACAATTTTTGGCAGTGGTATGGGGATCCTTTAAAATGTCTGCTAGACTGACTATAACATTCTATTGTGTGTATGTCGGCATGGCCTTCTTTATTCATGACTGCAGCATCTATATGGTTATCTGACTCCTTGGAAACTCAAATATCTTTTAACAATTGTAAAAAATAAAACATCACCAAATGCTTAATGACAGACTTTAAAAACGTACAATGAAAACTAAACATATAATCTTATGTACACAGGAAACAAGGCGACTCCCTGACCTGGAAGTATGTGGAGAAACGGGACCGGAAGAAAAGTGTCGTAAGTTTAGGACAGAATGTCTTTTGAAAAAATAGTCCTTGACAGACTGGCCAGCCAATAAGCTATGAACAAAAAAGATTTATATAGACTGCCCTATATGGGTTAATTTCCATATGATGTACTTTGAATTAACTAATTTTTGTGGGTTTTTAAATTTCGTTGATTTCGTCCGTAATCTTCATCGATGAATTCATAGATCCACAGAGTAATTACAAATTCAAAATAAAGCAGTGCTCTGTTTGAGTGCTTGTAATGCACGAATCCATTTTTTTCCTAGAGTCTCAGCTGCAATAGATACAGAAAGAGTACCGTGATTTGTGGCTGTTGTTTGGAAAGGTTTCACTGTAGTACACAAGTTTATAAGAAAATTTAATTCTTTCTCCATTAGCAGCGAAAGTCACAGCAACGGCCAGCATCTGAGGACGAAGGAGAAGTTGTCAAGCTTTTTGCCAATCTCCGAACCTCACCTTCCCTCGGATGCAGGTAAGTACGCCCAATCAGAATGTCCAGCCAGCTGGATATCATTATAGCATGAGGAACAATTACATTGTCAAAATCACATGGAAACTGCAGAGAAAAATAATACAGTACTTATGAACATTTTTATTAAAAATACAAATATTTGATGTACCTGTAAGTATAATATGTATATGATACTCTTTTGATTTATCATATTTATATATATTTGTCAGTAATTCATAAATCTTACCAATTCAGCATCATGAGTGGCCCCCACGGTCAGGGAATATACATCCAGAGGGTGGGGCCACAGAGCTTGGGGGAGCAGATTGGACTAGAGGTCGGTGACCAGATTCTGGAAGTCAACGGCATCAGCTTCCTTGATGTGGCGCATAATGAGGTGAAATGTTTTTTTTATATCATGTATGATATGGTAGAAGTGTTACTGTGAATCGTATCATCTTGAGTGCCAATGCATTATGGCATTCATAGATAGTCATCGTGATTCCTTTTTTTTTTTAAAGTTTTGTAACAGTTACCACCCTGTTTGAGGGGTTATTAAACAATCAAGCAAATTTCATATGATTTCAGTTTGCATTTCTTCTTGTTCAATCAATGAAAAGAAAGATTATTTCAAAAATGAAAATGCTATACAATTTCAGAGATAGATCACTTAAAACATAACTTAATTCAGCATGGGTCAAGGTTTATTTCAAATCAGGGAAAACCATGGTAACAGGGTTGTACAAAAAGTTGTGACAAGGAATATCACAATACGTATCCTATCATGGCCCATGTGTCGTGACACCTGTTGTATCGTTACAACCCTTGCGGTAAACAGCATTAGTATATGGAATTTCTTAGAGAAATGTTTTGAAAATTCCAGTAATTAGAACGGGGGTACAAGCATGACATTTAAGGATCCGTGTCCCACTGCTGGTAAAACACTAGAGAATCTACTGTAGTTTTCATAATCACAGTTATCTCCCATTAACTTGGTTTTGTATATTTTGTTTACCAGGTAGCTCAATCAGTTGAAACGGTACAACAGTCTGAGATCCATGCAGGGTTGAAGTTTTGGTCTTACCCTTGTCAGTTTTTACACTCAGAACATGTTTTGTTGGTTATACTTTGTAAATTTCATCTCAATCATTTTTCATAAAGTCCCAGAAGGTACGTTTTTCTTTTCAAAAATGATTTATCATAGTTATATAGTCATATAAGAAAAATAAGTTTCCGGCTTTTGTCAGTGGTATGGAGATCCTTAAAAGACCCCCTCAAGATTTCATGCTAAACATTTTATGCAGCACTGAAATGTTTGTCTGGAATGGATGAACTGTTTTAGATGTTAGAAATGATTTATTGATGAGAAAAGCACATGCAGTCATTTATCAGTGAAGAAACATGCTTATCAAATGTCATCAGCTTGACTATAAATAATTTTTAATTTTATTCCAGGCCATTGTAGCACTTAAAAGCAGCAAGGAGCTTAATCTTGTCATCAGGAAAAAGTCTGTGAGTAGACATGTCATATAAAAATCTGGTTTTAAATATTGAATGTAAATAGCACAATCAAAGAAATAAATCAGTTTGCACTTGAAGGGATTCTGAAGGTCATGAAACTTTAGTCCTCTATAGTATTACATTCCACCTTATTTTTCTGGGTTTTTTTTTTGATACAATGAAGGGTCAATCTGTTAATAATGACCACCTGTTTTTTTTAGGATTACCTGTCAATAAAGGATATCTTCTGTTCAGATCAACTGTCTATAAAGGATATCTTCTGTTCAGATCAACTGTCTATAAAGGTCATCTGTTTGTTCAAATCACCTGTCTATAACAGACAGATGTCTGTTAAGATCATCTGTCTTTAAAGGACATTTGTAAGTTAAGATCACCTGTCTATAAAGATCAATTGTCTAAAATGGTCATCTGTCTCTTAAGATCATCTGTCTTTAAAAGACATATATTTGTTAAGATCATCTATCTTTATAGATCACCTGTCTATAAAGGACATCTGTCTTTTCAGATCTACTGTCTATAAATGACATTTGTCTGTTTAGATCATCTTTCCATAAAGGTCATCTGTCTGTTAAGATCATCTGTCTATAAAGGTCATCTGTCTGTTAAGATCACCTGTCTATAAAGGACATCTGTCTTTTCAGATCTACTGTCTATAAATGGCATTTGTCTGTTTAGATCATCTTTCCATAAAGGTAATCAGTGTGTTAAGATCATCTGTCTATAAAGGACATCTGTCTGTTAAGATCATCTGTCTATAAAAGTCATCTGTCTGTTTAGATCATCTGTCTATAAAGGACATCTGTCTGTTTAGATCATCTGTCTATAAAAGTCATCTGTCTGTTTAGATCATCTGTCTATAAAGGACATCTGTCTGTTTAGATCATCTGTCTATAAAAGTCATCTGTCTGTTTAGATCATCTGTCTATAAGAACATCTGTCTGTTTAGATCATCTGTCTATAAAAGTCATCTGTCTGTTTAGATGATCTTAACAGACAGATGTCCTTTATTATCAGATGTCCTTTATAGACAGATGATCCTAACAGACAGATGACCTTTACAGACAGATGATCTAAACAGACAGATGACTTTTATAGTCAGATGATCTAAACAGACAGATGTCCTTTAGAGACAGATGATCCTAACAGACAGATGACCTTTACAGACAGATGATCTAAACAGACAGATGTCTATAAAGGACATCTGTCTGTTTAGATCATCTTTCTATAAAGGTCATCTGTCTGTTAGGATCATCTGGCTATAAAAGTCATCTGTCTGTTTAGATCATTTGTCTATAAAGGACATCTGTCTGTTTAGATCATCTTTCTATAAAGGTCATCTGTCTGTTAGGATCATCTGTCTCTAAAGGACATCTGTCTGTTTAGATCATCTGTCTGTAAAGGTCATCTGTCTGTTAGGATCATCTGTCTATAAAGGACATCTGATAATAAAGGACATCTGTCTGTTAAGATCATATGTCTATAAAGGTCATCTGTCTGTTCAGATCATCTGTCTATAAAGGTCAGCTGTCTGTTAAGATCATCTGTCTATAAAAGTCATCTGCCTGTTTAGATCATCTGTCTATAAAGGAAATCTGTCTGTTTAGATCATCTGTCTACAAAGGACATCTGTCTGTTAAGATCATATGTCTATAAAGGTCATCTGTCTGTTAGGATCATCTGTCTCTAAAGGACATCTGTCTGTTTAGATCATCTTTCTATAAAAGTCATCTGTCTGTTTAAATCATCTGTCTATAAGAACATCTGTCTGTTTAGATCATCTGTCTGTAAAGGTCATCTGTCTGTTAGGATCATCTGTCTATAAAGGACATCTGATAATAAAGGACATCTGTCTGTTAAGATCATCTGTCTTTAAAGGTCATCTGTCTGTTCAGATCATCTGTCTATAAAGGTCAGCTGTCTGTTAAGATCATCTGTCTATAAAGGACATCTGATAATAAAGGACATCTGTCTGTTAAGATCGTTTGTCTATAAAGGACATTTGTCTGTTTAGATCATCTGTCTATAAAAGTCATCTGCCTGTTTAGATCATCTGTCTATAAAGGACATCTGATAATAAAGGACATCTGTCTGTTAAGATCGTTTGTCTATAAAGGACATTTGTCTGTTTAGATCATCTGTCTATAAAAGACATCTGTCTGTTAAGGTCATCTGTCTATAAAGGTCATCTGTCTGTTCAGATCATCTGTCTCTAAAAGTCATCTGTCTGTTTAGATCATTTGTCTATAAAGGACATCTGTCTGTTAAGATCATCTAAACAGACAGATGACTTTTATAGCCAGATGATCCTAACAGACAGATGACCTTTACAGACAGATGATCTAAACAGACAGATGACTTTTATAGCCAGATGATCCTAACAGACAGATGACCTTTACAGACAGATGATCTAAACAGACAGATGAGCTTTATAGACAGGTGATATTAACAGACAGATGTCCTTTATAGACAAATGATCTAAACAGACAGATGACTTTTATAGACAGGTGATCTTAACAGACAGATGTCCTTTGTAGACAGATGATCTAAACAGACAGATTGCTTTTATAGACAGATGATCTAAACAGACAGGTGACTTTTATAGACAGATGATCTAAAAAGACAGATGTCCTTTATAGACAGATGACCTTTATAGACAGATGATCTTTATAGACAGATGATCTAAACAGGCAGATGAACTTTATAGACAGATGCTCTAAACAGACAGATGTCCTTTATAGGCAGATGATCTAAACAGACAGATGACCTTTATAGACATATGATCTTAACAGACAGATGTCCTTTGTAGACAGATGATCTAAACAGACAGATGACCTTTATAGACAGGTGATCTAAACAGACAGATGACCTTTATAGACAGATGATCTAAACAGACAGATGACCTTTATAGACAGGTGATCTAAACAGACAGATGACCTTTATAGCCAGATGATCTAAACAGACAGATGTCTATAAAGGACATCTGTCTGTTAAGATCATATGTCTATAAAGGTCATCTGTCTGTTAAGATCACCTGTCTATAAAAGTCATCTGTCTGTATAGATCATCTGTCTATAAAGGACATCTGTCTGTTAAGATCGTCTGTCTATAAAGGACATTTGTCTGTTTAGATCATCTGTCTATAAAGGACATCTGTCTGTTAAGATCGTCTGTCTATAAAGGACATCTGTCTGTTTAGATCATCTATCTATAAAGGTCATCTGTCTGTTAAAATCATCTGTCTATAAAGGTCAACTTTCTGTTAAGATCATCTGTCTATAAAGGTTATCTGTCTGTTTAGATCATCTATCTATAAAGGTCATCTGTCTGTTATGATCATCTGTCTATAAAGGTCATCTGTCTATAAAGGTCAACTGTCTGTTTAGATCATCTGTCTGTAAAGGTCATCTGTCTGTTAGGATCATCTGTCTATAAAAGTCATCTGTCTCTTTAGATCATCTGTCTATAAAGGTAATCTGTATATAAAGGTCATCTGTCTGTTAAGATCATCTGTCTATAAAGGTCAACTTTCTGTTAAGATCATCTGTTTATAAAGATCATCTGTCTTTTAGATCACCTGTCTATAAAGGACATCTGTTTGTTAAGATTATATCCATACTAGGCCTGTGTGAACTATCTCCAGGTAGGCTTAAGTAATACACATTTTTTTGTCAGAAAATGAAAGTCTGTTCTATAAAGGTGCTTTTTCAGATATTCAAACCTAATGTTTGGTTAGATTTTGATCTCAGTTTATCTTTGATTGTTACAAAATTATATTAAACATTGTGGCATTTATAAAGTTTAAAGCCAATGTGCGGTGGAATTTTAATTGCTGGTGAATTTTTCAGATTTTGAAAAGTTGAATAATTATAAAGCGATGAACAAATTCATATTACCAACAGATGGGTGTAAAGTATATATGTGTTCCTGTTTTATTCAGGGAATTCACATAGTGCAATCTGCTGCAGTCAACACTCGCACACAGCCACCAAAAGAACCTCCAAAGCAGGAGAGTTCCCTGATGGGTTCTCAATATGACGAGGAACCTGAATATGCTGTGGTTGTCAAGGAAAAGAAAGCGGCTGCCCCTCCAGCCCCGCCTCCGGCTCCATCAGCCCCAGCGCCACCACCACCACCACCTCCACCACCATTCAAACTAAGTCCAAATAGGTATGGCAGTCACAGCAACGGTGATGATGAAGATGATGATGAAAATGTTTTGGAATTTTTTTGATAAGTTCACTTACTGTCGTGGTGGCTTCATTATTGTCTTCCTGTTAAATGAAAGATTTTTAAAATATTTATATTATTAGATTTTTCTAGTCAAATCCATTTTAATTTATTTTAATAATTGATTTACAATCACTTTCTAGTCTATTTCTAAATATATTTCTGCTGATTTTAAATGATTCATGGGTTGTTTGGTAAATTCGTTTCTCCCAATTTTTTTTTCAAAAATCTGTTCACAGCTTAACATGGAAAGGATAAAAAAATAAAATCAATATTTGTAATTGAAATTAATCGGATCATGCAACTTCCTGGAGAAAAATCAAACTGTTATTTAAACAGGGTTTTTACTTAAATCTGGTTACCTTAAATGAATGTTTTTTCTAGAATATGTTTGAAATAAAATCAGGTGAAACTAATAAAGCCTCTAAAAGGTGAAACAGGCAATGGACATCCTATTAAAGGGAGATAATTTAAAATTTCCTTCTTAAACTGTAGTGAAAAATGGATTTTAACTTATGACCAAAGGGAGATAATTTGTAATCGATTTAGGAGAGGGGAAATAGATTTTCTGCCAATTAAACTGTGGAGGTACCTGTACTTAGCTCATCACAATCCAGTACATCAACAACAGTTTCCATGTTGTCTGCATCTAAATTTAGTAAAGAACTTTTCGATCACAAAAAGGATTTATACAGTTTGTGGTTTAAATCATTTATTGGCAGCCGTTATCACTATTTACTGGGGGGTTTTCTCTTGAAATTATACCCCTTATGATGCTAAAACATGTACAGAAATTGAATGTATATATTTACTGTAATAGAGAAGAAATGGCCCCATACACAAAATGCATGATTGTCAAATTCATTCTGCATGATTCTGTCTTGCTTTTTTCCTGTTTATTATTTGCATTCATCTTACTTTGACACAACTTCTTCATATACCCTAAAATCTTGATTTCAATTTTTTGTAAGGAATTTAAGGCTTATTTTCAAAGTTGGCTTTTTTTCAATGCAATTTTATTTTCAAAATCATATAGATAGTAATTATTTCCAGTCCTTCTTTTTTCTTATAGAAATTTAAGAAAATTAAATTGTTTTATTTTCTTTCATAAAGTGTTGCAATAATAAATTATGAGATATAATGAATACCTGTAAAACCTGTTAAGGCCCACATGGCTCCTTCCTGAGAATTTATGCTCATTTTGAAGGGCAGCCTATTTTCAAAGACAGCTTATTTTCAAGATTTTAGGGTTTACTACAACTATGCATGTAGATTGATGCAAATTTGAAAATATCAAGTTTCTCAATCTGAAGGTGTCTTCAATAAACAAAAGTTTATATTTTCTAACTGAGAAATTATTTGACAAGGTTGAAAAATATTACCCAGGTTCACTTTTTTTTTTTTTTTATATGTATGTATTATTTCCAATAATTGCCCACCCTCTTAGACTTCTGTATTCACATCCAATATATCACTTGCCTGGGTGTTTAATGGAACATGTACGGTATGCACATGTACATGTACAGCAACAGAGATCACTGACTGGGATGAAATATCGTAGATTAGATTGTCATGCAAGTAGACATGATTTGAATCTTTGAATTAATCATTAATTAAATGAAGCTAATTAATACAAACATGTCCGATAAATATCCTTCTTTCTAGCAATATGCTAAATATAACAAAGTATTGATTTTTTTAATAAACATCCCTCAATCAAATACAATTTTGAAATAATCCAAAGCATCATGGAAAAAGTACTGTCTTCCAAAATGACAACAAAAGATGGCCATGTTGATTAAGATTTTCAAGTGTGTAACAAATTTGCGACATGATAATGTTTATTGTGGATATACTGATAATTTTTCACAAATGTCTCGATCAGCCCAATGATTTATTTTGATATGTTCAAACAATTTGGATACCATATCAGAATCATGATTGCAAATATTGAAATGAGCAGATAATCAATGGCCGGCTTCAACATGAAACTACTGTCTTGAAATATGGAAATGGTAAATTGTGAAGCACCCAGGTTACCTAATACAAACTGTATACAAGGGATCTTTCATCCATTCAAATATCCTTCCAACACTTTGTAAAGTGCGGGGGGTCATCCCTCCAACTACTGTGTTGCTGAACTAGTGAGCGGGTCCCCGGGTTATACTGCATCACTGGAAAAGCTAGCTTGCCAGTAAGGCAGTATTTCCCCCGTACATTCCTTAGCTTTTACACTATTCCCCCCTCCAAGAAATCTCGTCCCGAGACTTCGCCTGGGGAATCCCGTTGGTCCTCCCAGCCTAACAATGCACCTTCCCTAGCCACAGGGAACTGGCCTTACATGATCACAGAAACACTGCGCTGCCACCATATAAAGTGTGAGCGGTCACCCATCCAATTACTGACCACGCTCACCATTGCTGAACTAGTGAGCGGTTCCCCGGATTATACCGCATGACTGGAAAAGCTATCTTGCAAGTAAGGCAGTATTTCCCCAGCATATTCCGTAGCTGTTACACTATTCCCCCCTCCAAGAAATCTCGTCCCGAGACTTGGCCTGGGGAATCCCGTAGGTCCTCCCAGCGTATCAATGCACCTTCCCTAACCACCAGGAACTGGCTTTACATGATCACACAGAATCCCACCGCTGCCACTGAATGTAAAGTGCGAGTGGTCACCCATCCAGCTACTGACCATGCTCGAAGTTGCTGAACTAGTGAGCGGGTCCCCGGGTTATACCGCATCACATACTGGAAAAGCTAGCTTGCCAGTAAGGCAGTATTTCCCCGTACATTCCTTAGCTTTTACACTATTCCCCCCTTCGAGAAGTCTCGTCCCGAGACTTGGCCTATGGGTAATATTTCCTCCGTATATTCCTTAGCTGTTACAACTGGTCAAATCAATGTTTGCCCAACGTTAAAATATGGTATACTATGTATTAATATTTGCTGTCATTGATAAAGGACTTTAATTAGGGGGCATTAAGGGCCATTTCTGACCTCATCAAGGATTTAGACTTAGTTGTTATATTTAATATTCTTGAGTAAATTAAGTATTTAAATAAGAAATTTCAAAACCATTTGACAATTGGTATAGGAGATATGGCATGACAAAGAGAGGTATAAACCCACATATTTCATAACAAAATGCGTGAATATCTTCTATGTTGAAAACTAGCCATTTTGAAGCAAGTTAACTAAACTCCCTCAATTTTTGAAAGTCTCGGAAAATGCACCAACCAAATATTTTCCATGCTTAAGCATTGTCATACCAGTGTTCATTTGTAGAAAGAAATTTTTGATTGTCACATGCAGAGATTTTCATTTCTGCGTGTTAACTGTCCAAGGACATGATGATTTTTTGGCTATTTCTGCATAGCAACCGGATTTGTTGCTATGGTGGGGCATCTAAGCATGGGCAATGAAAAAAATCTGCACCAGGAAAGATAGCCCCGATTAAACATTATGATGCTAATAAAAGAAAATTGGTTAATAATTAAGTTCAAGTTATTTTTTTTTACGTTTTATGAGGCCGAAAATGACCCATAACAACCTAAGTAAGTCCTATATTTTGTCTTCATTACAGAGGACTATACAGAAAGAAAAAAAAACTTCGGCAAAAACTTTCCAGTATACAGTAGAATAGTTTTTCCCCCCTCATTTTACTGCTAGATTCCCAGTTATTCTGCTTATTTCGATTGGCTGTTGCATGTTATTATTTATGATTGGCTGTTGCATTTCCTTATTTGTGATTGGCTGTCGCATGCCTTGTGTTTATTTATTATTTAAATAAATATTTCTTCTCTCCTTGCTTTTGTCTTTACTTTCTCCTGTACAATAGCCTGTGTTGTTATTTAACTCACCTACACTGGAATATCAAATTCAGGCTCATCTTTTAAGGATCCCCGTACCACTGCCAAAAACTGTATTTAACGAAGTGTTGGAAACTATTTTTTCCCGGCATGACTATAGCTTTGATAAATCGTTCCTAAAAAAGAAAACCATACCTTGCGGGACTTTTATGATAAATAATGAATATGAAATAAACAAAATATAGGCAACAATAGTGTTCTGAGTGTAAACAACTCAGCAGGGCTAGACAAGGATTCGAACCCTGGACTTCAGATTGATATACTACTACTCTAACTGATTGAGCTACAGGGACAACAGAAGTGTCCTTGACCAACCGAGCTACGTTTATTCCGTCTTTTCGTATTGCAGAGTTATCTGCTCTTGTGAGCAGGTATTGATTGTTACGTCATTTGTTTGTGAGAGTAATGTCATAAATTTTTGAGAAAACGACGTAATTTTCTCACACAAACTAATGACGTTACAATCAATACCTGCTCACAATAGCAGATAACTCTGCAATCAAAAAGACAGAATATACAAACAGAAGTTAATAAAGGAAAACCTCAGTGCAGTGGGACAGGGATCCTTAAAAGACATTCCTGTGAAGATATATCAAAGTTCCTATAAACAAGTGGTGATCCGCGATGTGTTAATCTCACTCGAGATAGTAACACTGTAATACAGTGTATATACTGAGACACAAGTTAGTATAATGAGTGTATATGTCTGAAAATTAGTTATTGAGAGTTTGAATAATTATAATGTAAATAACCAAACTGCTGTCACGAGTTCAATGACCTTTTTTCTCCCATAACATTCATATCATATCTGGAATATTGATATACTCCTTAAAACTGCATTCATGATTCATGCTCGGGGAAACAATTATCATGAATCATGACTACCACAAAGGATGATGCCTGGCACAAAGCATTAAAACATGATGTAATAGAAAAATAACTGAATGAACCCATGTCCAGGTTGTTTACACCACATGTGCAATAACATGAAATATTTACCAGCTCGTTGCATGTTTATCCAATACTCCAGGATTGGAGAAACAAAGTGCATGTTATAGAAAGGGAGAAAAAAAAGCTACATTTTTTCTATTCGAAAATGTTAAGGATCCCTGTACCACTGCCAAAAACTGCATGTAACTAGACGTTTGTCATTTTCTGCTGGCATGCATGACTTCACCTTTTAGAAAACATTTTTGAAAAGAACCCCAATCTAGTAGAACTTTGTTAAAAAATAAGCATGCCTGTAGTACTGACAAAAACTGCATGTATCTAGAAATTTGTCCTTTTTTTCGCTGGCTTCATTGACTTAACCTTTAAGAAGCATATATCCTGAAAAGAAACCCATATCTTGTAGAACTTTCTCTTGATATTTTCATTGTAGATGAAGTTGATAGGATCCTTTTTTGGCTCACCTGGCCCGAAGGGCCAAGTAAGCTTATGGCATGGTGCGTCGTCCGGCGTCCTGCGTCCGCTGTCCGTCTGTCGTCAACATTTTACTTTAAACAACTTCTTCTCAGTAACCAAAAGGCCTAGGGTGATGATATTTGGCCAGAAGCATGCTGGGATGAAGGGCTACCAAGTTTGTTCAAATAAATGACCTTCATCCATTTTCAAGGTCACAGGGGTCAAATATGTTAAATTCTTTAAACAACTTCTCCTGAATAACCTAGAGGCATAGGGTGATGATATTTGGCCAGTAATATACTTGGATGAAGGGCTACAAATTTTGTCCAAATAAATTACCTGGATTTATATTCAAGGTCACAGGGGTCAAATATGTTTAAAACATTTGAATAACTTCTTCTGAATAACCAATAGGCATTGGGTGCATAAATTTGGCCAGTAACATGCTGGGATAAAGGGCTACCAAGTTTGTTCAAATAAATGACCTTGATTTATATTCAAGGTCACAGGGGTCAAATATGTGTAAAACATTTAAATAACTTCTTCTGAATAACCAATAGGCATTGGGTGCATAAATTTGGCCAGTAACATGCTGGGATAAATGGCTACCAAGTTTGTTCAAATAAATGACCTTGATTTATATTCAAGGTCACAGGGGTCAAATATGTTTAAAACTTTTCAACAACTTCTTCTGAATAACCAAGAGGCCTAAGGTGATGATATTTGGCCAGTAGCATGCTGGGATGAAGGGCTACCAAGTTGTTCAAATAAATGACCTTCATCCATTTTCAAGGTCACAGGGGTCAGATGTCTTAAAATCTTCAAACTACTTCTTCTCAATAACCAAAAGGCCCAGGGTACTGATATTTGGCCTGTAGCAATCAGGGCTACCAAAGTTGTTCAAATGAATGACCATGAGCCACTTTCAACCTAATGTCATTGTTTGTCATTCAAGGTCACACTGATATTCTGCCTGTAGATGTATTTTAGTCCACTTTTAAGATTAAAAGTGTGAGATTAATACCAGGTGAACGATGCAGGCCCATTGGGCCTCTTGTCTATGTTTCTTATCAATTCAGAAAAAATGAAGGAAGTATTGAATTATCTCACCGGAAGGAATAATGGTTTATAATTTTAAAATATATTTCATCTAAATAAAAACCTCCGTCAACATTATTGCAAAGGAAGAATAAGACATGTATACTGTTACATGTGAAATGTTGAAATTGCATTGCATGAACACATTTTCCAAACATAATACTAACTTTATCTGTAAAGAAAATTGAATGTTTTGTTTTCCTTCTTGTTAAAAAAAATAAAAAAAAATAATAGGGTTCTGTGTTAGGAGAGACAAAAATGAAAAGGTACCTTGTCAACAATAGTTATTTGGCACTATCCCGCTACAGTGATGTCCAACACGAAAGTAAGGGGATGTTACTCTTTGTATGCAAAACTAAAGTGGAATAATAAAGAAAATTTGTTATGCGGTTCAAGACTGCATGTCTAACAACAGGGTACTAGTCATTTCTGAAAGAGTTTAAAATTTTAGCCATTTTCGTCTAAATTTACCAATGATTTACTTCAACAATGTTCAGGTTTGCTTATAATACTCTGATTCACTTTCACACCGGTAGTATAATGCATGCCCCCCTTAATATACCACATGTCCATTCTGTTGAGCAGGTAGGTTACTTGGTTAGACGAGACAGTTCATCAATCGGAAGTCCAGTGTTCAAATCCCTGTCTAGCCCCGCTGATTTTATAAATCAACAACAGCGTTCTGAGCGTAACAATTCAACAAGACATCAGATTGTTCTATTATGGCTCTTACCGATTGAGCTGTACCTGATCAAAAGAAGTGGCTTGCCCAAAGTTGTTGTTGACATGTGTGAAGATTGCAAGAGCATATTGTAATGTAAAAGTTTCCACAACACCAGTTGTTAAAAAAGTAAAATCAGAAAACGATCACTTATACGGTACATGTCACCAATTCCTTACTACGGAACATATGAAACCTTCACATTTCTGTAAACTTAGATTTAATTGGAAAAGGGTGATTTGCCTGGGCGAAAGTTTCCGGTATAAAGTTAAGTTTAGACCATACTAAATTAACTGTCCCTTTGATTATGATATTGGAAAAAGATTTAAAATTTTGATAGATACTGTAGTTTTAAAAGATTTATATCCATATACCATATTTATCCGACAATAAGTCCATGCTTGGTAATAAGCCTACCAAGATATATGACAGTTAGGAAGAAATGCCAACAAAAACTATTTCATTGTCCTGTAATAAGCCCACCCCCCGACTTTCAGTTGATCTGTAATAAGCCTATCCCCTACTTTCAGTTGATCTGTAATAAGCCCAACCCCGACTTTCAGTTGATCTGTAATAAGCCTATCCTCTACTTTCAGTTGATCTGTAATAAGCCTATCCCCTACTTTCTGTTGATCTGTAATAAGCCCAACCCCGACTTTCAGTTGATCTGTAATAAGCCTATCCCCTCCTTCCAGTTGATCTGTAATAAGCCCATCCCCTACTTTCAGTTGATCTGTATTAAGCCTATCCCCTACTTTCAGTTGATCTGTAATAAGAATATCCCCTACTTTCAGTTGATCTGTAATAAGCCTGCCCCCTACTTCCAGTTGATCTGTAATAAGCCCATCCCCTACTTTCAGTTGTCCTGTAATAAGCCTATCCACCTACTTTCAGTTGATCTGTAATAAGCCTATCCTCTACTTTCAGTTGATCTGTAATAAGCCCATCCCCTACTTTCAGTTGATCTGTAACAAGCCTATCCTCTACTTTCAGTTGATCTGTAATAAGCCCACCCCCTACTTTCAGATGATCTGTAATAAGTCCATCCCCTACTTTCAGTTGATCTGTAATAAGCCTGCCCCCTACTTCCAGTTGATCTGTAATAAGCCCACCCCCTACTTTCAGTTGATCTGTAATAAGCCTGTCCGCTACTTTCAGTTGATCTGTAATAAGCCCATCCCCTACTTTCAGTTGTCCTGTAATAAGCCTATCCCCCTCCTTTCAGTTGATCTGTAATAAGCCTATCCCCTACTTTCAGTTGATCTGTAATAACCCCATCCCCTTCTTTCAGTTGATCTGTAATAAGCCCACCCCCGACTTTCAGTTGATCTGTAATAAGCCTATCCCCTATACTTTCAGTTGATCTGTAATAAGCCCACCCCCTACTTGCAGCTGTTCTGTAATAAGCCTATCCCCCTACTTTCAGTTGATCTGTAATAAGACCATCCCCTACTTTCAGTTGATCTGTAATAAGCCTGCCCCCTACTTCCAGTTGATCTGTAATAAGCCCACCCCCTACTTGCAGCTGTTCTGTAATAAGCCTATCCCCCTACTTTCAGTTGATCTGTATTAAGCCTATCCCCTACTTTCAGTTGATCTGTAATAAGCCTGCCCCCTACTTCCAGTTGATCTGTAATAAGCCCACCCCCTACTTTCATTTGATCTGTAATAAGCCCACCCCCAACTTTCAGTTGATCTGTAATAAGCCCATCACCTACTTTCAATTGATATGTAATAAGCCTATCCCCTACTTTCAGTTGATCTGTAATAACCCCATCCCCTTCTTTCAGTTGATCTGTAATAAGCCCATCCCCTACTTTCAGTTGTCCTGTAATAAGCCTATCCCCCTCCTTTCAGTTGATCTGTAATAAGCCTATCCCCTACTTTCAGTTGTTCTGTAATAAGCCCAACCCCGACTTTCAGTTGATCTGTAATAAGCCTATCCCCTATACTTTCAGTTGATCTGTAATAAGCCCACCCCCAACTTTCAGTTGATCTGTAACAAGCCCATCACCTCCTTTCAATTGATATGTAATAAGCCTATCCCCTACTTTCAGTTGATCTTGAATAAGCCTATCCTCTACTCTCAGTTGATCTGTAATAAGCCCATCCCCTACTTTCAGTTGTCCTGTAATAAGCCTATCCCCCTCCTTTCAGTTGATCTGTAATAAGCCTATCCCCTACTTTCAGTTGATCTGTAATAAGCATATCCCCTACTTTCAGTTGATCTGTAATAAGCATATCCCCTACTTTCAGTCAGAGATTATGTGTTTGTCCCCCTGGGTTTATTGCAGGATAAATACTGTAAAAAACAACATATTTCCACCCATTTCAATAATAAATTCCATACTTTAGTTTTCATTATGATGAATTTTCGACAAAAGAGTTATTGTACAACAGACAAAATTTCAAAGTCAATAAATCATTTGATATGAAAGCTTTTGCTCACGTTTTTTCAAATGAATGGAAAATTTGGAAAGAAAATGTGTTTTTATTTTGTAAAGACCTCTAAGTTAAACTAAAATAAAAAGATATAGATTTTGCTGAAAAACGAAACTTGTAAACGGATTGGGTGTATTGTACACATGTTGTGCACGCTATATTATTATTCATAATAAATAAGTTGTAGATCCACACAGCTAGATTTGTATGTGTGTTTTATCTACAGAGACAGAAACAAAAGAAAAGGGCACCTCCCCACACAGTTTTATTTGTATGTGTGTTTTATCTACATAGCCAGAAACAAAAGAAAAGGGCCCCTCCCCCTCCACCGGCACCCCAGCCAAGCCTCGACTTCAGAGAAGGTAAGACTCAGCGCGTACTAGAAACAGGATAAGGTCAACTCCCAAACCATGTAAATTTTCTCTTGGTAATCTGATTTCCGCCTATATAAGTGTTACCAGCCAATCCAAACAAGAGTGATTTATATAAGTTAATATAACTTGTTGGATTGATGTTGTAAATTAAATAAAACTTTATTTTAGTATACTGTTAATTTCACCAACACATAGGATCATCTAGAGTTATAAATAGAATCATTCAGAATCCCCCCCCAAAATGACCCTTAACAAGGTCATATAGATTCACAACTGTGTTATGGTACCCGTCTTAGTTTGTCTGTGTTACTTCACCTGTTTTACTAAGCCCGTCTTACTACACCTGTCTATAATTGTCTTAACTATACCAATATTACAACACCTGTCTCACTAT
This sequence comes from Mizuhopecten yessoensis, assembly GCF_002113885.1. Classification (NCBI taxonomy): domain Eukaryota; kingdom Metazoa; phylum Mollusca; class Bivalvia; order Pectinida; family Pectinidae; genus Mizuhopecten; species Mizuhopecten yessoensis. The sequence continues at coordinate 76,492 of NW_018479995.1, read as the reverse complement.
ACCTGTCTAAATATATCTGTCTAACTACACCTGTCTTACAGCACCTGTCTAATTACACTTGTCTTACTACATCTGTCTAACTACATCTGTCTTACTACACCTGTCTTATTACACCTGTCTAACTACACCTGTCTTACAGCACCTGTCTAATTACACCTGTCTTACAGCACCTGTCTAATTACATCTGTCTAACTACATCTGTCTAACTACACCTGTCTTACAGCACCTGTCTAATTACACCCATCTTACTACACCTGTCTATAATTGTCTTAACTATACCCATATTACTACACCTGTCTAAATATCTGTCTAACTACATCTGTCTAATTACACCTGTCTAATAACACCTGTCTTACTGCACCTGTATAATTACACCCATCTTACTACACCTATCTATTCTTGTCTTAACTATACCCATTTACTACACCTGTCTAAATATATCTGTCTTACTACATTTGTCTAACTACACCTGTCTTACAGCACCTGTCTAATTACACCCATCTTACTATACCTGTCTATAATTGTCTTAACTATACCCATATTACTACACCTGTCTAAATATCTGTCTAACTACATCTGTCTAATTACACCTATCTAATTACCCCTGTCTAACTGCACCTGTATAATTACACCCATCTTATATAATTACTACACCTGTCTATTCTTGTCTTAACTATACCCATATTACTACACCTGTCTAAATATCTGTCTAACTACATCTGTCTAATTACACCTATCTAATTACACCTGTCTAACTGCACCTGTATAATTACACCCATCTTATATAATTACTACACCTGTCTATTCTTGTCTTAACTATACCCATATTACTACACCTGTCTAAATATCTGTCTAACTACATCTGTCTAATTACACCTGTCTAATTACACATGTCTTAACTACACCTGTCTTACAGCACCTGTCTAATTACACCTATCTAACTACACCTGTCTTAGAGCACCTGTGTAATTACACCTGTCTAATTACACCTGTCTAACTACACCTGTCTTACAGCACCTGTCTTACAGCACCTGTCTAATTACACCCATCTCACTACACCTGTCTATTCTTGTCTTAACTATACCCATATTACTATACCTGTCTTACTACACCTTTCTAAATATATCCGTCTAACTACACCTGTCTTACTACACCTGTCTAACTACACCTGTCTTACTGCACCTATCTTACTACACCTGTCTACCTACACATGTCTTACTACATCTGTCTTACTACATCTGTCTTACTACATATGTTTTACTACATCTGCCTTACTGCACCTGTCTAACTACACCTGTGTTACTATACTCATATCACTATACCTGTCTAACTTCACCTGTCTAACTAAACCTGTTTTACTACACTTGTCTAAATATACCTGTTTTACGATACCTGTCTAGCTTCACCGGCGTAATTATACCTGTCTAACTACTACTGTCTAACTTTACCTGTCCAATTACACCTGTCTTATACACCTGTCTTACTACATCTGTCTTTCTACACCTGTCTAACTACCCCTGTCTTACTACACCTGTCTAACTACACCTGTCTAACTACACCAATCTAACTACCCCTGTCTTACTACACCTGTCTTACTACACCTATCTAACTACACCTGTCTAACTACCCCTGTCTTAATACACCTGTCTAACTACACCTGTCTCACTTACCTGTCTAACTACATCTGTCTAACTACACCTGTCTAACTACACCTGTCTTACTAACCTGTCTAACTACACCTGTTTAACTACACCTATCTAACTACACCTGTCTTACTACACCGGTCTTACTACACCTATCTAACTACAACTGTCTTACTACATCTGTCTAACTACACCTGTATAACTACACCAGTCTTACTACACCTGTTTTACTAACCTGTCTAACTACACCTTTCTTACCACACCTGTCTAACTACACCTGTCTTAGTACACCTATCTAACTATACCTGTCTTACAACACTTATCTTACTACACCTGTCTATATACACCTGTCTTACTACACCTGTCTATCTACACCTGTCTAACTACACCTGTCTTACTACACCTTTCTTACTACACCTATCTAACTACACCTGTCTAACTACAGCTATCTAACTACCCCTCTCTTACTACACCTGTCTAACTACATCTGTCTTACTACACCTATCTAACTACACCTGTCTAACTACCCCTGTCTTACCAACCTGTCTAACTACATCTGTCTTACTAACCTGTCTAACTACACCTGTCTTATTACACCTATCTAAATACACCTTTTTTCTACACCTATCTAACTACACTTGTTTATCTACCCCTGTCTAACTACACCTATCTAACTCCACCTGTCTTACTACACCTATCTGACTACACCTGTCTTACTACAGCTATCTAACTACACCTGTCTAACTACACCTATCTAAATACACCTGTCTTACTACATCTTTCTAACTACACTTGTCTTACTACACCTATCTAACTACACTTGTCTTACTACACCTGTCTAACTACACCTGTCTTACTACACCGGTCTTACTACACCTATCTGACTACACCTGTCTTACTACAGCTATCTAAATACACCTGTCTTACTACACCTGTCTAACTACACCTATCTACCTACACCTGTCTTACTACACCTGTCTTACTACACCTATCTGACTACAACTGTCTTACTACACCTATCTAACTACACCTGTCTTACTACACCTTTCTAACTACACCTGTCTTACTACACCTGTCTTACTCCACCTATCTGACTACAACTGTCTTACTACACCTATCCAACTACACCTGTCTTATTACACCTGTCTAACTACACCTATCTAAATACACCTGTCTTACTACACCTGTCTTACTCCACCTATCTGACTACAACTGTCTTACTACCCCTATCTAACTACACCTGTCTTACTACCCCTGTCTTACTACACCTGTCTAACTACACCTATCTAACTACACCTGTCTAACACACCTGTCTAACTACACCTATCTAACTACAACTGTCTTACTACATCTGTCTAACTACACCTGTATAACTACACCTGTCTATCTACACCTGTTTTACTACACCTGTCTAACTACACCTATCTAACTACACCTTTCTTACTACACCTGTATTCTTATTACACCTTTCTTACTTTATCTGTCTTACTACACCTATTTAACCGTACCTGTCCTACTACACCTGTCTTACTTCACCCGTTCTACTACACCCGCCTTACTACACCTGTCCTACTACACCTGTCTCACTACACCTGTCCTACTACACCCGCCTTACTACACCTGTCATACTACACCCGCCTTACTACACCTGTACTACTACACCTGTCTTACTACACCTGTCCTACTACACCCGCCTTACTACACCTGTCTAACTACACCCGCCTTACTACACCTATTTAACCATACTTGTCCTACCACACCCATCTTACTACACCTGCCTAGTACATGGCTGATAGTTTATTTATCAAACTATTAATCAAATCAACTGCTCAACAGAACTACACAGAGTGAACCTCAAGAGACAAGCAGAAAGAGAAGAAAGGAAAGACGAAGACGAGGACACTCTAGAAGGCGATGATAGTTTTGTGGAAGATCATTCATTTTTTGAGATGCAAGATCAAAGACCTGATGAGGAGCAGACACCATACAGCTATGTACCTATAGGTATACAGTCAGTTATTTCTTTACTCTCTGAGTGAAATGTTTATTATGGGCAGATTGGTTGAGTGGTTAACACTTCGGCCTTCCACGCAGGCGGCCGGGGTTCGATCCCCGAAGTCGTCGCACGCATGGAATATCTGAGAAAGTGTTTTTCTCCTGCCCACACAACTCCAACAACCCAGGTGGAGTATAAAATTGTCTGGGGTGGATGTTGCGGTATCTGTGATGTAGCATTCAAGTGAGGTGGAAGCACGGTCCCACTACAAACAGAACACAATACATCTTCAGCACACACGCAGGCATAAACACATAGGGAGATATTAGTCAGGAGGCATAGGACTAGTAGTTAGCGCCTGATAAGGCAGCTCCTGCGAATTCCTCAAAATTGTATATCCTAATTGCATTAATTGTATATGTATGTACTGTAAAGCGCTTTAGAGTGGCTTATGTTTGCTAGATAGGGCGCTATATCAAATGTTGTATATTATTATTATTATTATGTTCCGTGAAAAGTTTCGGGGGAGCATAAAGTTGCCGCTTTGTCCATCCGTCCGTCGTACGGAGCATAACTTTACCCACATTTAAGCTAGGATCTTGAAACTTGGTGTGTACCTCACTCATACTAAGACAATGTGCACTTAACCAAATAAAGGGCCCACATCGCCTTATTTACAGAGTTATTGCCCTTTGTTTAAATGTCGGGTCTGGAGCATAGCTTTGCCCACATTTAAGATAGGATCATGAAACTTTCACTTCGTATGTACATAAGTCATACTAAGGCAATGTGCACTGTACCAAATTCAGGGCCCACAACCCCTTTATTATAGAGTTATTGCCCTTTCCTAAAATGTCATGTCCGGGGCGTAACTTTGCCTGCAGTTAAGCTATGATCATTGATCTTGGTGTGGACATCAGTCACACTATAAGGTGATGTGCACTGTACCGTATTTAGGGTCTGCAGTCCCTTGATAATAGAGTTATTGCCCTTTGCTAAAATATCAGACACATGTACATGTATGTATGTTAAGGTCATTGGAGTGTATTGATAAACGGAAACAGGAAGTACATCCCTAGTTGAAAATCCAATGTAGGGAGACAGTATCACAATTTCCGCAAATTCTAATATTTAATATTAAACTGATGAATATTGTATGTTTATTATTGACAGAACAGTGTGTTCTCTCAAAATTAAAGTATTTCAAAGCAATCCAGATATTAATTCAGTTTTTTTTTTATCAATGAGTCACATGTGTCCATTTTCTGTACTTCAGGAAACCGGCTACCTATTTCACTACTGTGAAGTTTTTCAAGAACGATAACTCTTGCCTGAAATTACTATGTGTATATGGTTTTACCATAAAATGGTAATTTTTATATCGTGTATAGAGAATTAATTTTACACAATTTCAGCATTTGTTAAATTGATATACATTAATGCAATACTAATATATGTCAGTATCATTTTTATTGACATTATTTTGTAAAAATATTGTGTCTTTCATTTTTTTTTCAAAATTCACTCCTTTTTACATAAATTTCCATTTAAAATCCTTAAAATTCTAACAACCTATATTTTTTTTGTGGCAGAAAATTTAATAAAGTTGATTTTGGGGAGCATACATCAGTTTCACTGATACTCTTGTTTCAGAATATACTCAGCTCATTGAATCAAACTGAGATTTTTGTTTACAAGGTTAAAAATATCACCGACATTCACTTTAATATATTTGTATATATATTGTATTATTTCTAATAATTGCCAGCCCTGTACTTATGTTTTCTCATGCAATTTATCACTTACCTGGGTGTTTAATTGAACAAGTACAGTATGTACAATACATGTAGCAACAAAGATCATTACCGTAAATACCATATTGGGATGAAATAACAGGACTTTGTTGGTACACAAATAGATATGATTTGAATCGTGGGAATTTTTATTTAATAAAAGATTATTAATTATTTATTTAATCAGCTTGTCATATCTGCTATGTGCTGTATAGAGATCTCATATCTGATTTCCCCCAGTGTAACTTTAAACGTATGGCACCCTGGTAAAAGAGCGTAAGTCTAGTAAACCAAAGGTCCTGGGTTTGATTCCTGGCGAAGACATTGAAAAAATAATGACCTCTGTTACAAGTATATGTTGAAGAAACCAAAAAAGCAAAATTGGTTATTGTATATACATGTAAGTGTTGATTTACTAGAAATAAGTACATGAATAAAAAAGTATTAATGCAGTTATTGAAAATTGTTAAAACTAACAGCTAGACTAATTCTAAGATATTTGTTTATAGAGACCACAGGGGCCGGTGAGAATTTGTGGAATCAGGATGTTGATGTGGCAACGAGGCTGGAGAAGATCCTACAGCAGAAACAAGCCAACCAACGTCAGGCTGAAGAGAGGCAGCGACTGGAGGTGAGTAGCTATAGGTCATAGGTCAAACTGGGGTCACCAGGGTTTATATTCATGAAACTGTTCTCATGCTCAGACTGAGGTTTTGTGCTCCCTATAGCCCAATTTCTTATTTAACCCTTTCACCACTGTAGACCATAATTGACTCATTCATATCAATGCAAAGTCTACTTAAGATACATAGGTGTGAAAGGGTTAAATTCAATGGCGAATCGCCACTGTTTTCAATCTTAAATTTGAGTATTACATGGATAGCTAATATTAATTAATAGGAATACTGAATAAAAAAAAGAAAAAGTTCATATTACAAAGAACGCACTAAGTTTATGTGTAATGTGTAAAAACGATCAATGTTGTAACACATGACCTGTGTATGATATAACAGTTTCATGCCGCAAGTTCAAGGCCTACACAAGGCAGTCGCCGGGTACTGCCACAGGTAGGTGGTTTTTCTATGGGTACTCCGGTTTCGTCACCACTAAAACGTGGCACGTCCTTTAATGACCGTAGCTGTTAATTGTTAATGAAGACTAAGGACTTAAAATACAAACAAACAAAATTATCATGCAGGTTATGGTAGAAAAAGGTTTACCTAGCATACTATTTAGTATATACTCCTTGGATCATTGTATACATGGGCTGGTAGTTCGTGGGCTGAATTGGTTTGCACTGTTAAGTGTAATGCATGTTTGTCTGTAGAAATTATTTTAACATATGTTATAATACATGTACTTCAGTTCAAGGAAATAAATAAGATGCTTGTATTCAGATTCTGATAATTGTGAAGGTGTTTACCTTTATAGTGTGTAGATTATACATGCCCAGATCAAGGGGACAAAAGGTTTGTCTGTCCATCTGTCTGACCATGTGTCTGTCAGTCTGTCTATCTGTCTGTCCATTTGTCTGTCTATCTGTCTGTCCATCTGTCTGTCCATCTGTCTGACTTTGTGTCTGTCAGTCTGTCTGTCTATCTGTCTGTCCATGTGTCTGTCCATCTGTCTGTCCATTTGTCTGTCCATCTGTCTGGCCAAGTGTCTTGCAGTTTGTCTATCTGTCTGTCCATTTGTCTTTCCATCTGTCTGTCTATCTGTCTGTCCATCTGTCTGTCCATCTGTTTGACTGTGTGCCTTTCTATCAATTGGGCATATCTTGCATGTTCTGTGTCTCTTGATAATGGAGTAATGTCATGCTAAAATAAGTTCCTGTTCCCCGATATCTATAGAGTTTAATGGCCTTTTGTTCGTAACTTGTCTAGGGCATTTTTCATATACTTTGTCAGCTACAATTGTCAGATGTTGTTTCTTATTGTGTATTAAAGATGGCATAGTACATATCACATACTAATATTTGGTCCAGTGTTCCCAACTAATTCAGAGTTATGGCCCTTTGTTCACCATTCATCACCTTGTCTGGGGTATATCTTATATACTCTAGCTGTCACATACAATTACCAAACTTCAAGAGTACTAAAAAGTGACAAATACTGAAACTGGGTCTCATGCACCATATATACAGAGTTATGGCCCTTTGTTAACCTTGTCTGGGACATATCTTACATATTCTATCACATGCTATTACCAATCTTCGAGATAACTACAAAGTGACATATATTGAAATTGGGTCTTGTGTCCCATTATATACAGAGTTAGAGCCCTTTATTTCTGTTTTTTTGCCGAATAAATTAGTAAGAGATGTAGAAAAGGGAAAAAACTGATTAATTAATATTTTTATTTGAAAAATTGAAAAAATAATGTTACTTTTTTAAAAAAAACAAGTTGATAAGAATTCAATAATAGATGTAGAATATAGTTGTATTTATGTTGATTGTGGTAAAGATTTAAAAATTGGGTCTGTATTTATGTTGATTGTGGTAAAGATTTAAAAATTGGGTCAATATGTTTCAAAAACAACAGCAAACAAAAATTCACCATGCAGAAACACTGTTTGGAACATCTATCACAAACTTAATCATTAAGACATGAAAACATTAAGAGAATATTGTATGACTTGACAAGGTGTATGAGAGTTATCGAAGGAAGAGAAATGCACTGGAACGCAAATTAATGGAAGAAATTCGTCAACATAAGAGGAATGCCAGGAAAGACGAGCGCAAGCTCAGGTTGCAGCGACGACAACAGGACAAGGCTGAGATGAAGCGCGAAAGCGAGATCTGCGCGGCGGTATATTTTGTCACATCAACTTTTAATATAATGTCACTTTAGTAGTAATTAGGCATACCCTGACATACATGTTTATTTTCATGGCAAAATTTTGCTCTAGTTTTTGTTAGCACTTTAAAAGCTTCTTTTCTCGTCAAGTCTTATTTTATACACCCTTTTAACAAAGGTTTGGGGGGTTTGGGGGGGTGGGGGGGTGTTAGGTATATAGATATCATCCTTTTCATCCGTCTATCTGTGATCCTTGTGAGTGCAACTCCTTCTAAACCATGGGTTAGATATTTTTGTAACTTTACACAGTGAAAGTACATCATATGTAGATGTGCTTGAAGAAACGAAATTGCAATTCAAGGAATTTACGATTGGACTACTTTTCCTGGAGTTATGGCCCTTTAAACTTTCTGCTCCAGAAACCTTGTAAGCACAACTCACCTGAACAGTTTGTTGGAATTTTTTGTAACTTGGCACAGTTAAAGAACATCATAATACTGTAAATCTGAACGAAGAAAGAAATTTGTGATTGAACCATTTTTCCTGGAGTTAAGGCCCTTGAAAATTTTATTTTTGCTCCAGAACCGTTGCAAGCACAAGCAGGGGGGACTATCTTTGTGAGCTCGATCACAGTTTCTCTTGTTGTTTTTGTTCCTAGCTGTATCTATAGTACTGTACTGTAGAAATTTTGTATTTTACATTTATTATCAAAAATACATGTTATTATTTTGTATTAGAGTCTGTAATCTATCATACTTTTGCTTCATTTTATTTTCACCTTAATTTATCTTTCATCCATGAAAGAAAGTGCAAATATTTAACCTGGTGCAAAAAAACCTACTACATATAGTCAATATTTACTATAAGTATATACCAGGACAAAGTCAATTGATGGCAAAATACACTATACATAATATAAAGCAGGTTGCTTTACTGTAAACAAAAGAAATGAAAAAATATTTATTCAAACTCATAACACAACAGTAAAGCACCTTTCTTCATCAGTTCCTGTTAAATTGTAAAAAGTGTAGAAAATATATGGTCCACACATACCTGCTAACCCCTGACTCTTCGAATGGGCGTCATGACTCTGTGTGAATCGATAAAGCTTGACAAAATTTTCGCATTCCACATTTTGATGGAAAAACTGTTGTGAATATGTGTTGTACAGTTATGTTTGTAGTTTGTAGAGATTCTGTATGTTTGAATATTTATTGTATTTTAAAGAATTCTTTATCATAATTTTTATGTGTCATGAATTAGAAAATTAAATATGGAGAGTATCATACACTGTGTGTGAAGTCAGATATTTTCTTGGGGGCCAAACATTTTGTGGTTTCCCAACAAAACACCATTTCGTGGAATATGAATTTATGGACAAATGGAGTATGGAGATTTGCTTTATATCAGAATTATAATTACATCATGGACCTATGAATTCGTGGATGGAGACTTCCCAGGATATCAAAAAAAACCATGAAAATTAAATATTTCACAGTATGTATCAGTACAATACTGTGTTTAAAGTTTAATTTTGATTGTGTTTGTTGCGTAATTCTGTTTTATATTTGTTAATTAAAGCATGTTAGTTGCAATAACTTAATTCTCATCATTATGCGAAACAACAATACGTTTTATTGTGTACAATATATATTGCAAGAAAACTGGTTATAATTTTCGTTATCATAGCATATTTCAATACTCGTTAATACTTTCTAACCTTACATGTATTGAAGTTTATATGTTTGTATTACCGTATTTATCCGTCAATAAGCCCATGCTTGGTAATAAGCCCACCAATATATATTGTTGTTTGGAGAAATGCCAATTATTTTTTTATTTTTTTCCCTGTAATATTAAGCACATCCCCCTAATTTCAATAAGTGATTATGTGTTTGGGCCCCATGTGCATTTTGCAGAACAAATACGGTAATACACTGTACTATGCATGTGAAATGTCAAAAAGAAAATGTACCGTATTGTTTCTATTAATCACCTGTGTTCCAATTTATCACCCACATTTACTTTACTGTAACTGTGAAACTTGTCAAGTTTTCCTTGAATTTCTGAAATTTGGGAAATCACACTGGCAATTACTCGAAGTTATGCGGTATGTTGTATTTTGCCTGCGCTTTCACCATTTTAATGCTTACACTCCTCACCCAGACAACGTTAAAAAAATGGAGACCGTTATACGAGGCGGACTTGACCTCGGAACAGCAAGTATGTTCACTCGCTCACTGGATACCTCTAGATCTGCTGTAGCAATCTAGAGGACTTATATTAAGGATCCCTGTCCCACTGTTCTTTAATTTTTTTCCGTATATACAGTAACCTCCCCTTAACTTACATACGTTTTGATATAACTGTAGCACAGATGGGCCAGGACACATCTGTTGTCCAGGTTGCTCAATCATTTTCAGCAATTTGCTATAACAATTCTGAAGTTTAGGGTTTGAATCCCAGTCTGGCCTGACAAAATATTTTTCACTTAGAACATGTTTGTTTATTGTACAGTGTTTTGTTTATGTTATCTACATTATGTTTCCATAAAAAATCCCGCAAGCCGCAAGTTATAATTTTCTTTTCAAAAAAGAGATATTAAAATTAAACAAAGTTACTGTCATACGATGTCCTATAAAAAAATGTATCCCCATTAAAATAGCTATCCAGATCAGTATTTTGTGGGGGATCCTGGATAGGTATTTTACCGAAGATGAACATTATATATTAAATCGGCGAAATCATTTTCTGGTGCATAGTAACAGTTTTTGGCAGTGGAATGGGGATCCTGAACTGCATGTTATAAACAGTCTATGGCGGCGCTTACAAACTTGATTTATACTTACGGTGTTATATTGGGTATCCAAACCGAGAGACTTCATTTTTGATTGATAATTTGCAGCTTTCAGTTGAATCAGATAAAATGGACATTTGTTTATCAGTATATATTATGTATATATATCCGGTGCAAAAATAAGGTAACTTAAAGTAACAAATGCTGGCATATTAGTTTGCAGTATACATGTACAACATTTCCTTTGTATCGGAAAATTGAAAAATATATAACTTATCTGTTGTGCTTACATACAGGCTGATATATTATTGTATATAAAAGTGTGACAAAAAAAACTACTCTACATGCAGATGTGACTGACTCAGCTGTTGTTTTTACAGGTATAACTGACTTACCTGTTGTTTTTACAGGTGTGACTGACTTACCTGTTGTACATACAGGTGTGACTGACTTACCTGTTGTATATACAGGGGTGACTGACTTACCTGTTGTACATACAATACTTTAATTATACATGTGTTATTATTGTATCTTATACAGGTGTGACTGACTTACCTGTAATATATACAGGTGTGACTGGCTTACCTGTAGTACATACAGGTGTGTCTGACTTACCTGTAGTATATACAGGTGTGACTGACTAATCTGTAGTATATACAGGTGTGACTGACTTCCCTGTAGTATATACAGGTGTGACTGACTTAGCTGTAGTACATCCAGGTTTGACTGACTTACCTGTTGTACATACAGGGGTGACTGACTTACCTGTTGTACATACAATACTCTCAGCTGTTGTTTTTACAGGTATAACTGACTTACCTGTTGTTTTTACAGGTGTGGCTGACTTACCTGTTGTACATACAGGTGCGACTGACTTACCTGTTGTACATACAGGTGCGACTGACTTACCTGTTGTACATACAGGGGTGACTGACTTACCTGTAATATATACAGGTGTGACTGACTTACCTGTAATATATACAGGCGTGACTGACTTACCTGTAGTATATACAGGTGTGACTGACTTAGCTGTAGTACATCCAGGTTTGACTGACTTACCTGTTGTACATACAGGTGGGACTGACTTACCTGTTGTACATACAGGGGTGACTGACTTACCTGTAATATATACAGGCGTGACTGACTTACCTGTTGTACATACAGGTGGGACTGACTTACCTGTAGTATATACAGGAGTGACTGACTTACCTGTTGTATATACAGGTATGACTGACTTACCTGTTGTATATACAGGAGTGACTGACTTACCTGTTTTACATACAGGTGTGACTGACTTACCTGTAATATATACATGTGTGACTGACTTACCTGTTGTACATACAATACTCTCAGCTGTTGTTTTTACAGGTATAACTGACTTACCTGTTGTTTTTACAGGTGTGACTGACTTACCTGTTGTACATACAATACTTTTATTATACATGTGTTATTATTGTATCTTATACAGGTGTGACTGACTTACCTGTAGCATATACAGGTGTGACTGACTTACCTGTAATACATACAGGTGTGACTGACTTAACTGTTGTACATACAGGTGTGACTGACTTACCTGTAATACATACAGGTGTGACTGACTTACCTGTAATATATACAGGCGTGACTGACTTACCTGTTGTACATACAGGGGTGACTGACTTACCTGTTGTATATACAGGGGTGACTGACTTACCTGTTGTATATACAGGTGCGACTGACTTCCCTGTTGTACATACAGGTGTGACTGACTTACCTGTTGTACATACAATACTTTAATTATACATGTGTTATTATTGTATCTTTACAGTCTGATATATTGCGAGGAAGAGGGGGACCCCTGAGGAAGGCAGACCTTGGTCTTGTTGGCCCCACATCTGGCTTTACCAAACAGGTACATATACTGTTAAAATGCATGCTACAATAAATGCACTGTGGTATATAAAGCATATAGACGAGAAATGTTGGACAACAACCCAAGCAAACTTTAGTTACTTTGAGGAGATCATCAAACAGCAAGATGGAATTGCCTGGCCATCTTAAAGTTTGTGAAACAAAACTGAAGAAAGCAGCAGTTAATTAAGATTGTATATTGATATCGTTAAAAATCCTACTCCTTGAGAATAGGTAAAAGGATTTCAACCTGATTTTGTCTGGAGTATACATGGGCCAAGGGGATATAATGTGATATAAAGAGAGGGTGTTGTCTCATTGGCATCCTCGATACTCCAGGGCTCATATTCATGAAACTGTCCTCATACTCAAGCATGGATTTTGTGCTGAATTTCTTGTTTCCATTATAAATTAATAGAAAAAAAATCTTGTTTTGTCAATGATCTGGAAAAAAAATGAAGAAACTTAAAGCCGAATACTGTTTTTAATGTTTATATTTGACTTTTTGATTGTTTGACATGATTTAAGTGAGTTACAAGAAAGATGATTTGAGCACGGAATCCATGCTTGAGCATCACTCAACGGTTTCATGAATAAGGGCCCTGTGAGGGAGGGATTCATTCACTTTTGCTCTCTTCACTTCCATAATGAGAGTGAGTTTATCAGTACAATGAACAGTAGTAAGCAATATAAAAGCATAGTAATCAAACGTGAAGGGCAAAATCAACATTGGGTGAAAAAAGGATTTTACTTGCATAAAGGTGAAAAAAATTCTAGGTGAAAGTTTCCCGGTATACAGTAGTGACCTTGACCTACCTTTTTGGTTACAGAAGGAGGAGCCTCCCTTATCCCCTACAAACAGTTCAGGGGATGACGAGTCGTAAGTATTCAAATGCATCATGACATTCACCCTTTCACCCCTATGTAACTTTAATGAACCCTACCATGCATTGATCTGGATGAGTCCATTATGGTCTTCAGTGGTGAAAGGGTTAAGGCGAACAATATTGGCCTGCTGAAACTGATAACACAGGATAGGTCAAACAATTCTATCTCTGAAAACATGCAATTATTTAATATTGTTATGGGTAATTGATAAAGAATTGCTGTGATTTTCATGAATTACATTTTGACTCTGATAAAGATTTTATATGGCCGCCATTGGAATTCGATAAATCTTGTCTGACATACTTTCTACCTTAAAGTAGCCCACAATGCTCATGAATGTATATGCTTGACAAAATTTGTGTATATTTAATGAGGCTGTGCAATCTTATTGGCTAATGGATTCTGGATGCCTTTTAAAGGAATTATCAGATTTTCATTGAAATTTCCTGAGGTAGACGTAGTGTAGTATTTGTCTCAATAAAAGGTTGTACTTGCATCTCAGTTGTGACCTTAAGGATCCCTGTCCCACTGTGGTCTTTCGTATACACAGTGACCTCCCCTTGATTTCGCTTTAGCCATTTCATCCCTATGTAAATTTAGTAGATCTAGAGTATCCCATGCTTTGATATGGATGAATCCATTATGGTCTACAGTGGTGAAAGGGTTAGATTTAACTGTAAAACAGTTTGTCTGTGACACTTCCGTTGACCAGTCGGTTAGAGTGACAGTGTAACAATTTGAAGTCCAGAGTTCGAATCCTGGTGTAGCCAAACTGTTTTGATTTAAACCCAGAACACTATTTTTGATTTTTGTTTTAATTATCTATTTATAAAAGTCCTGCAAGGTGTACTTTTCTCTTCAAAAATGATTTATCAAAGTTATACAATGTAGTCATTTCGAAAAAAATAAGTTTCGAATGCATAGTTTCATTTTTTGGCAATGATACAGGGATCCTTAAATTATATGCATAAAGTCCCTGTGGAATTTATTGTAAATGTGTGTCTTGGATAACTCTTATATTAACCTCTCTGTGACCAGGACAAGCTCTGAGTTTCCATGTAAGTATAGAGGTTGGTGCTGTCAAACTTTCTTCTGATGTCTTGTTTTTTCTCCATCACATCAATTTAGCTGTGAGGTGAAGCAATGAAAGTGATTTACGCTATAAAGACAGCGGACTATTTAAAATCACTATGAACATTTTTTATTTGTTTTTTTACTTCAACTTTTTAATAATTTAATGTGTGTGTGTTTTTACTTTTCTTTTTATAATTTTTTGATACCACTGATTTTTAGTTGGAATTGGTTTCTATTTGCTTTCAGAGAAATCATAAGCAGTCTAAGTCACAAAATTTGAATTTAATGGCTTTCAATGTCTTTCAAATTTGTTGAAACTTGGGATTAGCATTGTCTAGTATCTTACATAATGGCAAAGGCTAACTTCAATATTGAACAAATTCTATAGACATTGTATAATAAAATAGCATAGTGTGTGCTAATTGTAGACATTGTATAATAAAATAGCATAGTGTGTGCTAATTGATCCTTTAGTTTTTGTATATATTACCTTTAGTTATCAAATATGACCAGATTCTGATTAAACTTGGTAAATTTTAAACTAAAATGTAAAGCATTTATGGACAGTATAATATGCTCTGTTCAGTTTTCATTTCGTTACCTGTTGTATTTTAATATTTTGATGTATTTTGTTACAACATTGCATCAGAAGGAGTCTATTCCGTATTTATCCGGTAATAAGCCCATCCCCTACTTTCAGTTGATCTGTAATAAGCTTATCCCCTACTTTCAGTTGATCTGTAATAAGCCTATCCCCTCCTTTCAGTTGATCTGTAATAAGCTTATCCCCTGCTTTCAGTTGATCTGTAATAAGCCCACCCCCTACTTTCAGTTGATCCGTAATAAGCCTATCCCCTACTTTCAGATGATCTGTAATAAGCTTATCCCCTAGTTTCAGTTGATCTGTAATAAGCTTATCCCCTAGTTTCAGTTGATCTGTAATAAGCTTATCCCCTAGTTTCAGTTGATCTGTAATAAGCTTATCCCCTTCTTTCAGTTGATCTGTAATAAGCTTATCCACTACTTTCAGTTGATCTGTAATAGGCCCATCCCCTACTTTCAGTTGATCTGTAATAAGCCTATCCCCTACTTGGCCCCCTGGGTTTATTGCAGGATAAATACAATGTCTCCCTTTTTTATACAGTGAGTCTAACTGATGCTGCATGGCACATGAGGGGTGTGTTTGTTCCACACCGATAGTCTTTTTGGTATTAATTTGGTATTATCTGATATTTCAATATTTCTGAAGCCTTTCAATGTATGCATTTTCTTGTACCATTCAAATATATGTCACCAATGTAGATATAAATCTACTTTTATTCATAAATGATACCATTTGTATGGTCAGTGTAAGGTGGCTTGGTCATGAATTAAGCTAGAGATCATAGTGCATTTTACACTCATTGCAAAGTCGTTCATATTTAACAGGCTTGCCAAAATGGCAAAATGGCTGTGGTACAGTGGGTCAGTGTCTGTCCTTCCACGTTAATTGTTTTCTGTCATCAACAAAAAGGCCCAGGGTCATAATATTTAGCTTGTAGCATGCTTGAGTGAAGGAGTTTCAAGTTTGTTCAAATGAATGACCTTGACCCCCTTTCAAGTTCACTTGGGTTAAACACCTTTAGACAACTATATACTGTTACCTTTGTCTCAATGTTAGTTTGCTTGCTATAAATATGGTTTGATGTTTTAGACATTGACCCAAGTAGAAGGTCAGAGTTGTGATTTTTTTCCCCAACATTGAATAACAGATGAGTGATACAGACCCAAAGTTCAAAAAATCTTTTACAAGTAGATAATTCCTTTAAGGGTTACTACCATATTTGACTGGAAATAAGCCCCCTCCCCTAGGGAAAAAAGATTGACCTAAATCGGGGAGGGGGCTTAATTAACTGCAGGCACCCATCCTGTTCCCAGGACATTTGCCAAAGTGAGGAGGGGGCTTATTTGTGAGTGGGGTCTTATTTGCCGTCAAATACGGTATATGTGCTATTGATATGTAGTACATTTCTTGTCTTTCATTTCAGCACCTATTTCTGACATTGACGATTACATCGTGGAGAAGGCGAACGGAAATGTGGACGTCCCCGGAGTTACAGACGTAGACAGTTTCAGTCTTAGCGAGAAACTGCCTTACACCTTCATACACTAGTTCCTGAAGGGTGACTAATAGACCCATCAAGTTTCGGAGGAATGAACAATATCTATATTTCTGTATTGATGTATTAATATCTGAAAATAAATATTTATATGTAATATAACTGAGGATGAATGTTTTAATGGGAAATGAAGACTATGTCGAAGGTACATTAACTGTTAAAGGATCCCAAGACCACTGCTTAATCCTTCCACCCCTATGTAACTTTAGTAGACTCTACCATGTATTGATATCGATGAGTCCATTATGATTTACAGTGGTGAAAGGGTTAAAACAGTAACTAAGCAAAAGAAACCAATTTTGCTGACATGACTGGCTATAGCTTAGATAAAATAATTTCTGAAAAGAAAACCAAGCCTTTTAGGACTTTTATGAAAATAACAGAGAAGAATCAAACAAAACAATAATCAACATAGTGTTCTAATTAAAAAAATAAAATAAATTTAAGACCCAGACTTTAGGTTGTTAAACTCATTCACCTCTAAAGACACATTTGGACTCTTCCAATTCAAAGGTTGGAATAGTTCATTATAAAAATGTCAGGGGTAAATGAGTTAACTAAAGCTCTGAATAGCTGAGCAACCTGGTCAACAGTTCTTGCCCAACTGTGCTGCAGTTATATCTAAAATATAATTAAGGGGAGATTACTGTTTATATGAAAACCTACAGTGCAGTGGGACAGGGATCCTTAAATGAAACCTTGATATAATGCCATTTACTTGCAACCTCATTTTACTGCCTATATATTTCAAGGCTTCTTTAACTCATTCACCCCCTACATATCTAAACTGGACTTGCCCAGTCTTTGATTTGGTAAGGTTCAAGTGTGACTTTAGGGATGAATGGGTTAAACAATTGCTCTATAGGTCTCTCTCAATATATTGTCAAACCTCTATATAATGCCAAAATTATTTTGGCGTATGATGGCAGTATATCAAGGTTTTACTGTATATAAACTTTGCTATATATAAACAGGTTATTATGCAAGATGCATCAATGTACAAAGTATGAAATAATTATGTATTTTAGGAATCATGGGTTTTTAGCTCACCTGGTCCAAAGGACCATGGTGAGCTTATGCCATACCGCAGCGTCCGTCGTCCGTTGTCCGTCCGTCAACTTTTCCTTTAAAACGCTACTTGTCCTGAACAGCCGAGTAGATTTTGACTTAATTTGGTCTGGAGAATCCTTAGGCCAAGGGGAATCAATTTTGTATAAATGGTGGGTTTGGCGCCCCTTGGGGCAGAGGGGCGGGGCCCAATGGGGGAAATGGGGACAACCTTCAAAATCCTTCTCCTACCCTAGGGATTAAGGAATTTTATCCTAATTAAGTCTGGAGCATCCTTGGGCCAAGAGGACTGACTCAGTTTTGTATAAACCGTGGGTTTGGCCCCCTAAGGGCCTGAGGGGCGGGGCCCAATAGGGGAACATAGCAAATTATTCTTTAGAATCCTTCTACTTCTGTAGGAAAGACAGGATTTGGTCCATATTTGGTGTTGAGCATCCTTGGGTTAAGGGAAACCAATTTTGTATAAATGGTGGGTCTGGCCCACTTGGGGGCTGAGGGGCGGGGCCCAATATGGGAAATATAGCAAATTCTTAAAAATCCTTCTTCTTCTGTAGGAATGACAGGATTTGGTCCATATCTGGTGTGAAGCATCCTTGGGTAAAGGGGAACCAATTTTGTTTAAACCGTGGGTGTGGCCCCCCCCCGGGACCTGAGGGGCTGGGCCCTATAGGGGAAATAGAGGTAAAACCTTTAAAATCCCTCTTCTACCATAGGGATTAAGGGATTTTATCCTAATTTAGTCTGGAGCATCCTTGGGCCAAGGGGATTCAATTTTGTATAAGCAGTGGGTGTGGTTCCCTGGGGGCAGAAGGGCGGGGTCCAATAGAAGAAATAGAGGTAAAACCTTTAAAATCCTTCTTCAACCATCGTGATTAAGGGATTTTATCCTTATTTAGTCTGGAGCATCCTTTGGCCAAGGGGACTCAATTTTGTATAAACGGTGGGTATGAACCCCCTAGGGGCATAGGGGTGGGGCTCTGTTTGAAATTTGTTATATCTCAAGTACTGGATGGATCTTCCTGAAATTTCATATGTACTTACAGCACCTACCATGGAGTGCTATATCTTTACTTCATACCAATTATTTTAAACATATTCATGTGAGCGATACAGGCCCTCTGGGCCTCTTGTTTAACTTATAATTTATATTTAAAATTAAAAATGCCCGCCTTATCGACAGTCCACACAAATTTGAACAGCGTATTGTCGCATGCTGATTGGCAAACAAAGTAGTACTTTAAAATTTTAACAAACACTTTAATTTTATTCCACAATTCAGTATCAATACAATTGCGTATGATATGTCTATAGGGTGATTTAAGTTTATCAATAGAAATCTGAGCTGAAAGTTAGATTTTAGATTGTTCCGGTTTTTCCCGGGAACAAATTTCGCGCATTGATAAATACAGTGAACACTGTGAATCCGACCTTGACCTCCACGAGGGAGTTATTTTTGGAAGTTAATTCGAAAGTTTCTCTTTGCTCATTTTGTGAAGAATCCAGTCGTGAATTTATTTGTTGATTGTATGGGAATCTGACTACAGTCGGTAGATTCTACAACAGCCTCGTTATTTGACATGTCGTGATCAGAAACTGAAGAAACCGTGGCTGCGAGACGAGTGAAACTGATATCGTTTGAAGTGAGTGATCTTGCGACGGAGCACAGGGGTTTGTTACAAATGTCTGAAATGTTTATGTGTGCTGCGACTCATATCAGTAGGTCTGTAACATATGTGTCAGTAGGTCTATAGAATATGTGTATTTCAGACATTTGTAACGAACCCCTGTTGATCAGTACAGTGTAACAGACGATATTTCTGATTATTGCATGAGTGTTAAAATTGTTTCCATTGCCAGCTATTGGTGATTTCAACCGATGTGCATTTTGTACGATATTGCAGACATTGGTCTTGTTTTTGTTGTAATAAAAGTATTTTTTATTTACTTTTTTCTTTTGCACATAAATTTACAACAATGCCCAGTGATATTTCAGCAGCCGTCATGTTTATTTACATTGAATATTGTAGTTGCGGTCAGTGTTGTATTAATACGCTAAGAATTGTGTCTCGTGCTGCATGGTAATTAAAGTCCCATCAACGACACAGCTTTCAAAGAGGCTATATAGTGACAATGCCATGCAAATGTTAATATAGTTATTTTACCTTTAAAACTTGAATTAAAAAACAACAAGCAGAACCAAGTTAGTAAATTTCATCAAGTTTATTAAATTGTAATCATTATAGTGTATGATATGACCACACAAGCTACAAAACAAGTGTTAATAAAGACGATGAAGTGATGTATATTTTGTCATGATTAGGGCCCTGTATCAGTAGATACAGGTGCCCTAGCTATAGTAATCATGCACTCTGTCTATCTGTCTGTCTGTCTGTCCGTCCACAAATTTTGTTCCTGGCTGATAACTTTGGTATTAATTGACCGATTTACATGGTTCCAGGATGGCCCCAGGGTCTGCCCTACCCTTACAGACTTAACCCCTGGGTCATAACTTTGAAACGGTCCAGATCCCCACCCAAATTCTATATATACAAATGCTAGGCAAAAAGAGACAAATGCAGTCATGATATTATAATTGATCCTGGGGTCTGGCCACAACCCTAGGGACCTAGTTTCTGAGTCACAGCTTGGAAACAGTTGAGATCCCCACCCCATAACCATACATAAAATTGCTGGGCATGAAATATCTAATACATATATGCTATGATTGGCCTTGGGGTCTGGCATATTTCCTTGAATCTCATTTGGAGAATATTTTGCTATGATTGCTTAGATATTCAGGTGAGAAATACAGGCCCTTTGGGCCTCTTGTTTGGTATAAAGAAAAGCTGCAGGTATTATAAAATGTAGAGATAATTATATGTAATACTATGATCACAAAATAATTAGCTTAGTAATTCAGATTATATATTTCTTCTAGACATTGTCTAAAGTTTCACTGCCAATTATGTACTTAAATACATGTAATACTATGATCACAAATTTTTTTTANTGATCACAAAATAATTTGCTTGGTAATTCAGATTATACATTTTTTCGAGACTTTGTCTAAAGTTTCACCACCAATTATGTACTTAGATACAATTAGATATTTATATATTTAATGGACTCATTTTACAAAGTATGGAATGGGTGGGGGAAGGGGGATAACTCCCATAACATAGTTCACTAATTAGATAGAGTCTGCAATATAGGTAATATATATATATTTGTTATAAACCGTACATAGAATGCAAGTGATAATAATACAATATCAGATTGAGGACCGCACAGTCCTTGGGTTACGTATGGTCCTCAACTGAACACTGTACAGGATCCAAAGCGAATGTTATTGCAGTATGAATTCACAGTAATAATGCATAATGTATATGGTAAAATTGCCGAGTATGGGAGAATATTAATGGAAAGCATAACAATATCATGATAATCAGCCAGAGATGCACTCTTGTACGAATATATGTTTTTTTGTATAATTGAGTGTTATTTCCAACAAAGATAGGGACTGGAATATATATACTCAACACAACCATTATTTGACTGTAGGGAGGGGGGGAGGTCATCCGCTGTATTCAAGTTTAGCACGTTTGACACAAACAAGTTTTACTGTGCTCCGGCCGGCCTTTATGTCTTCTCATTCATTCAAACCAACTGCTATTTTGTTGACTACATACCAAATTTTGAATTTAAAAATGTACCAATCGTAGACTGCAAAAAAATCCGTTTCTGTGATCAGGTATCTCATTACCCATCCTAACTGCTTAAATTCCATTGTATTTTACAGCAAGGATTCTGTGGCCACTGAAAGTCTGCAGCAGTGTA
The DNA here is from genome assembly GCF_002113885.1 of Mizuhopecten yessoensis. NCBI lineage: Eukaryota > Metazoa > Mollusca > Bivalvia > Pectinida > Pectinidae > Mizuhopecten > Mizuhopecten yessoensis. Next base: position 54,551 of record NW_018479995.1, on the reverse strand, counting down.
ATCTGTTACATAGATTATAAAGCAGGGATTCATCAGCAGCTGAAAACCTGTATCATATATCTAATTAAATACTTGAATGAAAATAGTATTAAGGCCTGGCCTGCATCCGATCTGGATGCCTTATAGGAATCACTGTGTCTATCTGTCTGTCCATCCACACTTTAGTTTCCAGAATGCAAAATACCAATCTTTCTGAAATTTGGCAAGATAAAGCACTTTGATATGTACATGTGTAATAGGGGTTTAAATACTTTCTTAGGTACATTGGTTAATTGTTACTTCGGAATCAAAGACTAATCTTTTTATCATTTGACATGGCGATACTCTTGGATATATAGGTATGTGGAATAGTTTTTTTGGTTTTTTTTCTAAGTTCATGGTCAGGGTAACTGTCCCCTATCAGACCTCTGTGAAACATATATAAATACCCGATACACCACTGCTATCTTCTGTCAGACCTCTGTGAGACATACATACATAGATACACCACAGCTATCCTCTGTCAGACCACTGTGAGACATACATACATGGATACACCACTGCTATCCTCTATCAGACCTCTGTGAGACATACATACATAGATACACCACAGCTATCCTCAGTCAGACCACTGTGAGACATACATACATAGATACACCACAGCTATCCTCTGTCAGACCACTGTGAGACATACATACATGGACACACCACTGCTATCCTCTATCAGACCTCTGTGAGACATACATACAAAGATACACTACAGCTATCCTCTATTAGACCTCTGTGAGACATACATACAAAGATACACGACTGCTATCCTCTATCAGACTTCTGTGAGACATACATACAAAGATACACTACAGCTATCCTCTATCAGACCTCTGTGAGACATACATACATAGAAACACCACAGCTATCCTCTCAATAGCAGGATTCCATATTTGATCATAAGCCTGTGATTGTGCTGAATCCCAGTAAGCCCTGATGGCCCTGTGATTGTCCCCAAGTGTCTGGTAACAGATCCCCAGGAGAGTGTGGACTGTCCAGTATTTGTGTCCTCCTTGGTCATCATCACTCTGGACCTCTATGAGGAGCCTTAATGCGTCATCACGCCCTGTAGTATCTCCAAGTTCATGACAGCACAGGAAGGACAGGAACAATGCATAGGGTAGTGGTGGGATAGACACATCTGTCTGTTCTTTTAATATTTCCTGACAGAGATGAGGAAGATACAAGCCTTTCTTTGTAAATGACAATATGCCTGTGTACATTTTCTTCAGCCTGTCTGAGGAATGTTCAAATTGATGATACAAATGGCTATACATTGCCTGTAGTTCTGGATGAAAATCTCTATATCTGAAGTAATATGATGCTAGTTTCATCACTTGTTTGCACATTTCCAGAGTTTTAAAGAAATTTCCAGTCAAAAAATGAAAAGTTGCCAAATGTAGCAGTTCAGTTCCCATGGAGGCTTTGCGAATCATCCAGTGTTTACATTTCCTTAGACTTCTGTACCTGGTCTTGTTGTCTGTAGCAACCATGTGCTCCGGATAAACCTGCTCTGTTGCAAGATCATGAAGGTTTTGCATAGCACAAGTGAATGTGAAAAGTTCATCTGATTCTGACTGTGATGTCGATAATGAATTAATTGCCTTCCTGAAGACAATCAGTTTACTCGATGCATCTTGATTCGTGATATTTATGTATCGCAGATGACACATAAGTGTTCTATCTTGTATGTATGCAGTGTCCTGTGTAGTCTTGGGACATACAAGTTCAGCTTGTATTGAAGAATCACACATATGTTCCCATATTGAAGTTTTAAAGAAGTTTCCTACTGAAAGACACATCCACTTCATCTGATGGTAGTTGCTCAAAACATCTAACAGAATTTGCTGATGTTGTCCATGGACTTTCCTTTTGAATAAGTTGTTGGCTGGGATGAAGTAACTGGGACAGAAACCTGCCCTGACGAAAGCAATTAGTATTTTGAAGCAAAACCAAAAACAATAAAATAGGTTTTTCTCTTGCCAGAGTAGTTGGTTGGAATTCTCAATGGCATGAAAAAGGATTATCTTCAAAAAATAGGAGCACAAGATATCGTCATCCCCAATGGTTTCTTTTAATATTCCTTTTATTTGTTTCAAAAAATATTTCAGCAAAGTATAAACTTTGAATTGGATGTGACTAAAGGAGTGAACTAAAGATCTCTCTGCTGTTGCAAATGAAAATCTCCATTGGAGAAAAGTGTTCTTAGAACACTTGTCTCCAACTGGGACAAGATGACATCCATGGTGTACGATATTGTCTATCAAGGTTTGACGTGGCCATCCATACAGACGTGTACGTGTAATCCATTCATTAGCTTCACTTGGCCAACTATGACATGGAAAACACATAACATTGTCGTATTGTCCACCTTTCATTGTGTCTGTACAGGCTGGTCCATTCGATTCCACTTTCAGCCTTATTTGTTTATCCATGCCACTGACTATGTGCTCTCTGAAGATATCACTGGAAACAAACATCGACTCCTCAATTCTAACTAGTGCATTAGTTACCCATAAGTGATTGCTCTTTTGTAACTCAGGAAGCTGTAGGAAGACATAGCCAGGGCGGCAATCTGCTGCTCTTGCGTACAGAATTGTTTTGTGTGCCATATTTGGAGGAATACACTGATCAGGGTACATAACTATAAAATCCGTCAAAATGTACATTATGTCTACATCTGAACCCAATAGATTAAGTCCCTCTGCAGTACTTCCAGCTCGAAAGACAGACAGTGATTCACTCCATTCAGAATTCTCCATTGAATCATAAGACTTTCTTCTGATATCTACCTCTTCTTGTGTCAGTGAGAAAGCCCTTTCGATGTATTTTGACAGAAGCACTGACATCCGCTCATTCTCTGTTGAATCCATCATCAGAAGTTTATCTTCAGGACTTAATCTGTAATGAAGAAACTGAAGCTTATAAAGAGGAAGACTGTTGTTATCTCTGCCTTTTTATCAACTGAACATTCAGTGTGAATTGTTAAATACATCTGTATATACATGAATGTGTTGATCAGACACTGAAATACATTGAGGATTAAGTATAAAAGCTGACTGATAGCATACAAAAATTCAAGCATCATTCAATTTTTACTGATTACTTAGATTCACCAGTGTGTTGACATTTTTCTATCCTGTTTTATATAAATTGATAGGAAATGACGGAAATCAGTGATGGTTGCCTGTCTAGAACATAATACAGTAATGGCGGAGCGTGACAGTAAATTTAATGATTTGCCCTTGAATTACGTATAATTATATATATTTTTGAGTATAGCAGAAAACCAATAATTTTCATACGTGCCTAGCAGGAGTATATTTGTATTGTGGTACGTATCGTATCGTAAGCGTCAAACCGCGATACGTATTGTATCCTGAGGTATTCATATCGTTGCAGCCCTAGTTGCCATACTAGGGACTACAATTGAATTTTCTATCTACCGGTATATTTTCAATTTCAAAAGTATTTTATTGGCAATACATATATAATACAAACATATAAGTTAACATTAAAGAAGATATTAGAACAGTATTGACAAAAGAATAAGACAACAGGCTCTGCCTATATCAGTCTTCTTCTATTTCCGGAAGCTATATACAATGCTTAAATATATAAAATGTTGTAATTCGTTTTCCTCTCACACACATGCACACCCACACCCACACCAGCTTATGTCTAATACTCGTTATTTAAGGGACAAAACTTGCCTGAATAATAATAATAATAATAACAATACATGAATATGCATTTGGAATTTATCTAGCACGTATAAGTAACGAAACATTTTGATGATTTAATATAAGAGTCAACATGTATAAGAATAGTTTTATTTAATTGGTCCGATGCATTACTAATACCATATACTAAACAGCGCAGATTTAAATATCCTACTAGATTATAAATAGTGGTAATATGATGCCTAATATTTGAATACAGAGGACATTGAAAGATAAAAACGTATTAGATCTTCCCTCTGTACACCACATACACAGGAAGCATCATCAATCAGATGGTCTTGTAACTTATCAAAGTTAAGATCACTTTTAAAATTTCTTAGCTGACATAAAATGATGTTAAGTTTCCTCGGAACACAGTTAATAAAAGTTTCTGAGACAGATGCATCAAAGGTTTTTTTAAGTTTCTTTTTAAAAGATGAAATTGAGATGGAGTCCCGTACAGTGCTATCAAGTGCATTCCATTTTACCATTGTAGAAGGGAAGAAGCTATTCATATAAGTAGTAGTTCTTGTCTGTGGTATATTAAAGAATCTGTTATTTCTGAAGGTATAGTTATTATTTACATTTAGAAATGATTTAATGATATTATCGAGATAAGTTGGAGTGTAATTATTAAGAATCTTATATACTAATGTTAGTTTATGATTTTGTCTTCGTGTGTGTAATGTTTTAAGTTGTGTTTCAGAATACAGAATGTGATGAGATATACCTCGTCTGAGGCCAGTAATTAAACGCATAGCTTCTAGTTGAACTGATTCTAAAAGATCTGATTCAGATTTGGTACAATTATCCCATACTATATCAGAATATTCTAGCACTGGTCTTATATAAGAGACATATAATGTTTTTAATGTATTCCTATCAACTGTAGTTTTTAAAATTCTAAGAATACTTAGTCTAGAGTTTGCTTTTTTATAAATATTTGAAATGTGATCTGAACAAGTCCCTTTACTGTTAAATGGTATATATTTTTTAGGTCACCAGAGCCAAATGCTCAGTGTATTCATCAATGGTATAGCAGAGAAATCACATATTCTATCGTCACTTCAACTGCATATGAAAAACTGCAGTGAATATAAAGTACCATTCTGATTAGTCAATATTAAAAGTGATACCTTCACATGATTGGGAAAATATTACATTAGTTTTCATCCTATAAATAATTTCCAATATTTCTCTGGTAAAATTTGATAAATACATGTGTATTTGCAAACCAAATTGTGCTTTTGAAAGACACATTGCACCACTTAATGATAAAGGGTGACCCTGTATTTGGTGTACTTTTTTGTGCGGGGGTGGGGGGTGGGGGTTACAAAAGATGTATAGAAACAAGAGTCTCAGAGGGCCTGTATCGTTCACCTGGAAGTGTTAGCGAAATTGAAGTTGAAAGAGTTGCTGTGCATGTATTACATGGTTAGTCAGTGTTTATATTTATATGCAATTGGACAAAATCCTGTCATTCCCACAAGAAAAGGAGGGATTTTAAGAATTTGCTATGTTTCCATAATTGGACCCGGCCCCTCTGCCCCCAGGAGGGGTCAGACCCATTGTTAATACAAAATTAGTTCCCCTTCACCCAAGGATGCTTTAGACCAAATATGGACATAATCCTGTCATTGCTATAGAAGAAGTAGGATTTTAAAGCTATTTTTCTATTTGGCCCCGCCCCTCTGCCCCAGGGGGTTAAAACACCACAGTTTATACAAAAATGGTCCGCCTTCACCTAACGATGCTTCGTCCCAAATTTGGATAAAATCCTGTCATTCGTACCGATGAAGAAGAATTTTAAAGAATTTGCTAAATTACCTCTATTGGGCCAAACCCCATCATGCCCCAGGGGGATCAGATTATACAAAATTGATTTCCCTTCCCAAAAGGATGCTACTGTTCAAATTTGGTCAAAAAACCTTTATATGCTATTCCTCTATATCCTTTATTGGGCCGTCCTCTCTGTCCCCAGGGGGTCAGGCCCACCATTTATACAATATTGTTTCCCCTTCACCTAATGATTCTTCATACCAAATTTGGACAAAATCCTGTCATTCCTACAACAGAAGAAGGATTTTGATGAATTTGCTATGTTTCCCCTATTGGGCCCCACCCCTCTGCCCCCAGGGGCCCACACTCACTGCTTATACAACATTGAGTCACTTTGCCCAAGGATGCTCCAAACTAAATTGGGATGAAATCCTTTAAACTCTATGGTAGAAGAAGGATTTTTTTAAGGTTTTACCTCTATTTCCCCTACTGGGCTCTGTCCCTCTGCCCCAAGGGAGGCCACACCCACGGCTTATACAAAATTGAGCCCCCTTGGGCCAATGATGCTCCAGACTATATTGGGATAAAATCCCTTAATCCCTAAGGTAGAAGAAGGGTTTAAAAGGTTTTACCTCTATTTCCCATATTCAGCCCCGCCCCTCTGCCCCAATGAGGTCCACACCCACTATTTATACAAAATTGAGTTCCTCTGGCCTAGGATGCTCCAGACCAAATATAGTCAAAATCTACCCAGCCGTTCAGGACAAGTAGCGTTTTAAAGAAAAGTTGACGGACAGACGATGGACGACGAACGCTGCGGTATGGCATAAGCTCACCATGTTCCTTCGGACCAGGTGAGCTAAAAATCTAGCAGCACTGAATCTGTAATTTATAGTCCTAAGCAGGCTTGAACTTTAAAGCAAGTCAGTGATGATGTTTTAAATATACCAGCAGAAAATATATATCAGGAAAATTCTGATGAATTTATTAGTATATAGCTAGCAAAGACAAAAGTTGGACATCATGAATCACTTTACAGAAAAATCCATAATATCTATATTCAATCATGAATTGTGTAGTCGATTAATCAGTTTATTGACCTAACTGACCAATAGTCAGTGTATTGACCTTACTGACCAATAGTTGACGAAGGAGATTAATCAGTTTATTGGCCTAACGGACCAATAGTTGAAGAAGTTGACTTATCAGTTTATTGACCTTACTGACCAATAGTTGACGATGTTGATTAATCAGTGTATTAGCCTTATTGCCCGATAGTCGACGAAGTTGCTTAATCGGTTTATTCGCCTAACTGACCAATAGTCAGTGTATTGACCTTACTGACCAATAGTTGACGATGTTGATTAATCAGTGTATTAGCCTTATTGCCCGATAGTCGACGAAGTTGCTTAATCGGTTTATTCGCCTAACTGACCAATAGTCAACGAAGTTGATTAATCAGTGTATTAGCCTTATTGATTGATAGACGACGAAGTTGATTAATCGGTTTATTGGCCTAACTGACCAATATTCGACGAAGTTGATTAATCGGTTTATTGGCCTAACTGGCCAATAGTCGACGAAGTTGATTACTCAGTTAATTTGCCTCACTGACCAATAGTTGACGAAGGAGATTAATCAGTTCATTGGCCTAACTGACCAATTGTCGACGAAGTTGATTAATAAGTTTATTGACCTAACTGACCAATAGTCAACGAAGTTGATTAATCAGTTTATTTGCGTAACTGACCAATAGTCGACGAAGTTGATTACTCAGTTAATTTGCCTCACTGACCAATAGTTGACGATGTTGATTAATCAGTGTATTAGCCTTATTGATTGATAGACGACGAAGTTGATTAATCGGTTTATTGGCCTAACTGGCCAATAGTCGACGAAGTTGATTGATCAGTTTATTGGCCTAACTGTCCAATAGTCGACGAAGTTAGTTGTCGAATCAGTTTATTCACCTAACTGACCAATAGTCAACGAAGTTGATTAATCAGTTCATTGGCCTAACTGACCAATAGTCAACGAAGTTGATTAATCAGTGTATTAGCCTTATTGATTGATAGACGACGAAGTTGATTAATCGGTTTATTAGCCTATCTGACCAAAAGTCGACGAAGTTAGTTGTCTTATCAGTTTATTGACCTTACTGACCAATAGTTGACGAAGGAGATTAATCAGTTCATTGGCCTAACTGACCAATATTCGACGAAGTTGATTAATCGGTTTTTAGGCCTAACTGACCAATAGTTGACGATGTTGATTAATCAGTGTATTAGCCTTATTGATTGATAGACGACGAAGTTGATTAATCGGTTTTTAGGCCTAACTGACCAATAGTCGATGAAGTTGATTAAGCAGTTTATTGGCCTAACTGAACAATAGTTGAAGAAGTTGATTAATCAGTGTATTAGCCTTATTGCCCGATAGTCGACGAAGTTGATTACTCAGTTAATTTGCCTCACTGACCAATAGTTGACGATGTTGATTAATCAGTGTATTAGCATTATTGACCGATAGTCGACGAAGTTGATTACTCAGTTAATTTGCCTCACTGACCAATAGTTGACGATGTTGATTAATCAGTGTATTAGCCTTATTGATTGATAGACGACGAAGTTGATTAATCGGTTTTTAGGCCTAACTGACCAATAGTCAACGAAGTTGATTAATCAGTTCATTGGCCTAACTGACCAATAGCTGACGAAGTTGATTTATCAGTTTATTGGCCTAACGGACCAATAGTTGAAGAAGTTCACTTATCAGTTTATTGACCTTACTGACCAATAGTTGACGATGTTGATTAATCAGTGTATTAGCCTTATTGATTGATAGACGACGAAGTTGATTAATCGGTTTTTTGGCCTAACTAACCAATAGTCGACGAAGTTAGTTGTCTTATCAGTTTATTCACCTAACTGACCAATAGCTGACGAAGTTGATTAATCAGTGTATTAGCCTTATTGATTGATAGACGACGAAGTTGATTAATCGGTTTATTAGCCTATCTGACCAAAAGTCGACGAAGTTAGTTGTCTTATCAGTTTATTCACCTAACTGACCAATAGTCAACGAAGTTAGTTGTCTAATCAGTTTATTGACGTAACTGACCATTAGTTGACGAAGTAGATTAATCAGTTTAGTGGCCTAACTGACCAATAGTCAGTGTATTGACCTTACTGACCAATAGTTGACGAAGGAGATTAATCAGTTCATTGGCCTAACTGCCCAATAGTTGAAGAAGTTGACTTATCAGTTTATTGACCTAACTGACCAATAGTTGACGAAGTTGATTTATCAGTTTATTGGCCGAACTGGTCAAAAGATGAAGAAGTTGATTAATCAGTGTATTAGCCTAATTGACCGATAGTCGACGAAGTTGATTAATCGGTTTTTTGGCCTAACTGACCAATAGTCGACGAAGTTAGTTGTCTAATCAGTTATTGGCCTAACTGACCAATAGTTGAAGAAGTTGATTAATCAGTTAATTTGCCTAACTTATCAATAGTCGACGAAGTTGATTAATAAGTTTATTGACCTAACTGACCAATAGTTGACGAAGTTGATTAATCAGTTTATTGGCCTAACTGACCAATAGTCGACGAAGATGATTAAACAGAATTTGTTTATGTTACATTGGAGGAAAGTATTGCTTTCCTGCATACAGCATCAAAATTTGTAGAGTTCTTGGCTTAGGATTGCAATAAATGACGACTGTACACTAATTAGTCTGTTGTTGCAGGGTGACTTTTGGCTCTGGCTTGCAAGAAAGGAACATGTCTTGACTCTGCTCTGTACGTCGTGTTACTGAGGCTTTTAGAATAATCTGGTCTGTTTTAAGTGCTGCAAATACTTCCTGTTTCGAAGGCCATGACAGTCGGTCAAGTACCACTTGTATTGTGAGTAGGCTTGTCATGATATGTCAATTAACAACAAAATATTTCATGTAAAAAAGGCAAACTCTGATGCGTTTGTAATACCATTTTCCCATTCAGTTTTATGGTTAAACATGTAGCAGAGCAAGGTCGTAAAGCGCTTTTTGCCTTACGATCTAAATGTAAACACATCCATTTAAACATCAAAACTATTCTACACTTCTTTGACACATATGTGAGTAGTGTATTATATTATGGCTGTGAAATATGGGGTAGTTATAAAGGAGTTGAAATAGAAAGGGTTCATATGGAATTTTGTAAAAATATACTGTGTGTTAAAAAATCTACGTGCAATTCTATGGTATATTTTGAGCTTGGATGACTTCCTCTGGCAAACAATCAGATGCTTCGAATGTTTTAATATTGGTTTAAGTTGTTAAATTGTGAAAATTGTATTCTAAAAGAAGCATATTAGTTTTTATTGAAAGAAACTTGGAGGGAAAACATCGAAACGAAATTGGTTATTATGCATAAAGCATAAACTATTTGAACTAGGGTTTGGATAAATATGGGTAAGGCAGGCAGCTACCGACATCTGTCTACTACCTATTATTAAACATCGCATAGATGATCAGGCAAAACAAACTTTATTCAACTCGTTGGCAATCTCAAGTAAATGTGATCTCTATAGATATATGGTAGATACCGTGATGCTGCAATATTATTTAACAAAGTTCATACCAAAACAACGTCGAATTATGATTACAAAATTACGTATGTCAGCTCACAATCTTGCAATAGAAACGGGAAGATACAGGAATGTTGCAAGAAATAATAGATATTGCAGTAACTGTGACCTAATAGAGATAGAAGATGAATTTCATTTTCTATTTACCTGCCCACGTCATCTAGATCTTAGGAGAAAATATATTCAATTATTACTGGCAAAAAACATCTGTATTCAAACTGATCGAATTAGTAAATACACACAATGTAAAAGAACTGAATTTGTTAGGTAAATTTATTATTGAAGCTAACAAACGAAGGATCGTTTAACTTATAAGTTTGATTTACCTAATTTTGTGTTAGTCAATCGTATCATGTCCATGTTTTGTTCGAACAATCTTTCATGTTTAAGATGGTAAATACTCAATGTTGGTGGGTTTTTTGATGATGATGATGATGATGATGATGATGATGATGATGTTTTCAATGATGTTGATATTTTGATGATGATGATGATGATGATGATGATGATGATGATGATGATGATGATGAAAGTGGTAATGATTTCAATAATATCGTTGATTTGAGATGAATGTACCAGATTTATGAAATTCATGTAAAAATGGTAATTATTTCATGTTGTTGTACTTTGACGACGACGACGACGACGACGACGACGACGATGCTGATGATGATGAAGATGATGATGATGATGATGATGATGATGATGATGATGATGATGATGATGATGATGATGATGATGATGACGATGATGACGACGACGATGATGATGATGATGATGCTGATGATGATGATGATGATGATGATGATGATGATGATGATGATGATGATGAAAGTGGTAATGATTTCAATAATATCGTTGATTTGAGATGAATGTACCAGATTTATGAAATTCATGTAAAAATGGTAATTATTTCATGTTGTTGTACTTTGACGACGACGACGACGACGACGACGACGACGATGCTGATGATGATGAAGATGATGATGATGATGATGATGATGATGATGATGATGATGATGATGATGATGATGATGATGATGATGACGATGATGACGACGACGATGATGATGATGATGATGCTGATGATGATGATGATGATGATGATGATGATGATGATGATGATGATGATGAAAGTGGTAATGATTTCAATAATATCGTTGATTTGTGATGAATGTACCAGATTTATGAAATTCATGTAAAAATGGTAATTATTTCATGTTGTTGTACTTTGACGACGACGACGATGCTGATGATGATGATGATGATGATGATGATGATGATGAAAGCGATGAATTATGATTTCGAGGATGTTGTTGCTGCTGATTTGTGATGAATGTGCCAGTAATATGTAATTATATCTTGTACTTATATGAAAGTTTTTGTTGAAAATCCTATAAGTTGTAAAACTTACGGAAATAAAAAAAAAATGAATTGAATTGAAAAAAAAGTATCAAAGAAAGACTCAAAAGTGGTCACATAACAGGGTTTGGTGTCTTAACACATTCACCCCTGAAATTTCATAATGAACTATTCCAACCTTTAAATTGGAAGAGTTCAAATGTGTGTTCAGGGGTGAATGAGTTAATAGAGAATTGATGCATGGTAAACTGCTTAGTGGGAATGAGAAAATGGTGGTTGTTAAGAACCCTAAGGGGGGGGGGGGGGGCAATGGGGGAACACAATGATAGATATTTAATATCCTCCTTATGTTCCGTTAGAATGAAGGGATTTTATGATATTTTAACCACAATTTATCTTCGATATTTAGAGGTAGTGAAATGAAATTTGTTTAAACGGAGAAATTTAACCAAGTTTGGTTTAGATGAATCCTTGTGCAACAGGGACACAATTTTATATAACTTGGATGTATGTATGGATACAAACAGAACACCAACATCGATATCAGTGCACTTCAAAGTCAAGTGGTTCATATAAGTAATATCCTGGTAAACTTGGGTTTGTGCCAGTATCTGTGCACCTATAGGAAACAAAGACTTTTAAAAACACTAAGTGTGTGACGATGATGAAATATATAAGAAAGTATAACTAAGGGAATAGCATCCTACCCAGTATACTTTGATCTTACATTGTACTTTGACCCACTCTGAACTTGGGGCCTTGAGAAACTCACCATGCTCTTGAAAATTGACAGTGTCATAAATGACAGGGATGTTTTTGTAATGTCGAAAATGGTCTGCTTTAATCAGACCAGTGTCAGAATTTTTCACGATAAAACCTGGTTCATATAAGGTGCCCACTAATTCTAAAAATAGCATAAACAGTATTTCTACATTGAAAATTACATGTTGAATTCCTGGAAAAGTTGAAAGTTCCACTGAATTGGCCAAATGACAATCGCACTCATACATCCATTATCATTAAGAAGGCTGAAGGTTTTCTGACTATTTGGTAAACCCAGGTAGGGTTACGTGACCATAGTTATGGCCCTTTGTTCATTTCTTTCTGCCGAGGTTTTGTCTCCGCCAAGTAAGGGACTATGTCCCTACTTTAGTGATGAAACAGTCTATATCATTATCATCAAAAGAGGATTTTGCAAAAGTAAAGTCATGGGAATGAAGTTCTAAACAAATGGTGTGGCTCCAATAAGGAGCATAGGACTGAGGACAAATATGTGAAAATTGGGTATGGGTGGACAGACTTTAACTTAAAATAAGACATCCCTGGTCTAAGGGGAATACGTTGTGTATAAAAAAAGGATGTGTTGACCTTATTTGGGACTGAGAAATGGGGGAAAATAGGGGTAGTTTAAAAGACTAATCCTTCAGTACAGTTCGTTCTATATAAACATGATTTAGTATGAAGCATCCCTAGACCAAGATAGTGATGGGCAATCGCTTTAAAATCAAAATCAATAATTGGTTTGTTATCGGCAGTAGTAAACCAATTGATGATTGATTGAATGATCGGTACTGCTATATAAGTATATGGGACTGAATACCCTGAAAAAGTGAAATAACGACAGTTGCATCAATAGACAGAGTTGTTGCGTTTCGTTCTTTTATAATGAATGGATTTCAAGTATCTTTTATGGAGTTTTGTCAATCATTTACTTATAAGAAGAAACGATTTTCGATGCATGCTTTACAATATTTACATCTGATGCTTTGACTTCAACAATGAACTGATCATCATATCAAATATGGAATTTGTAATCTATAATTGCCATCGGAAAGGGCCAACGGTTTGATTTTTAATCATAATCGAATCATCAGCTGTTCATTAGACCAAGGTGACATAATTGTGTGTCATGGGGGGGGAGGCAGAGATATTTTGCATTTTCTCATCAATTACTTGGCCAGTTTAAACAAAGCTAGGTTGAGGCTACATTGTAGTTTGAAAACAAACAAGGTGGACATTAGTACTTGTAGGCTCGGGCTGCAACTTTCTCAGTTTCTTCTCAACTTCCATCAAGCCAATTTCGTCAATTTATTTATGAAAAGATACTATCATGGCTCTTCGTAAGTGGTTGTGATTTTTGGATCAATTGAAACTTGATGAATGTTACGAAGTTTGGTCAAGTGAATGACCTTTGCCCCTTTTCAATATCGGAGGGATTAAATATGAATAGGAATGATGTTATGGCTCCCATAAGGAGTATAGGACAGATTGGAAATCTGTGTATGGGTGGACAGACAATAAGGCATCCCTGGTCAAATGAATCACCTTGGCCCTTATTCAGGGTCCTATGGCCCTTTCGACCTTTTGTTGTATAACCTAATTTGCACACTGGTGGTCATGTATTTAGAGTTAACCTTAGATAACAATTGAAAGAGAGGAAAAATCCACTCGTTGTAATTTAATTATTATAACAATGAAATAGATGTATTCTGATGTAAAAATAAGAATTTGTGAGAGTGAAGCTCAACCTTGAATTTTGAATTTTGTTACTTTCAGGAAGAATATGAGGAAGGGCTACATGGAACTGTTCAATATGAACAGGGACCTCATCAATAGTTACAAAATCTGGTGTGGAAACCACCAGGAGTTGTTAGCTTCTCTCAAACAGGTCAACCAGGCCATGCAGAAAGCTGGACGACTCAGAGGTACATACTTATCTGTCATACAGAAGTCTGGACGACTCAGAGGTACGTACTTATCTGTGATACAGAAAGCTGGACAACTCAGAGGTACATACGTATCTGTCATACAGAAGTCTGGACGACTCAGAGGTACGTACTTATCTGTGATACAGAAAGCTGTACATCTCAGAGGTCCATACGTATCTGTCATACAGAAGTCTGGACAATTCAGAGTTACGTACTGATCTGTCATACAGAGTGCTGGACGACTCAGAGTTACGTACTGATCTGTCATACAGAGTGCTGGACGACTCAGAGTTACGTACTGATCTGTCATACAGAATGCTGGACGACTCAGAGTTACGCACTGATCTGTCATACAGAAGGCTGGACGACTCAGAGGCACATACTTATCTGTCATACAGAAGTTTGGACGACTCAGAGGTACGTACTTACCTGTGATACAGAAAGCTGGACGACTCAGAGGTACATACTTCTCTGTCATACAGAAGTCTGGACGACTCAAAGGTACGTACTTATCTGTCATACAGAAGGCTTGACGACTCAGAGGTACGTACTTATCTGTCATACAGAAGGCTGGACGACTCAGAGGTACGTACTTATCTGTAATACAGAAGACTGGATGACCAAGAGTCACATTCTTATCTGTCTGACAGAAGGCTGGACGAGTGTGAGGTAGGCTTTGCATTGTCCCCTGGCCGAGACACACCAGAGTCTGTAAAAATGGTAGTTTCTACTCCTGCTTAATGCTCAGCAATTAAGGAATGGGACGACTGGTTGCCCATTGTCAGTATAATGTGACCAGGTTGGTGTACACATCCTGCTGGGTGTCTTCGGCAGTATGTTTCAGTGAGGTAGCACTATACAGTCGGCATCAGTTCTACGCTATCACAAGGACGATAAACAAAACTAATCTAATCGGAGGAGAGACGAACTTTCCAACATGGCAGTCAATTCAGATTTTGATTGCGCTTGCAACGTTAATTTGACAATTTAACAACATTTTAGGCAGAGTTTAACTTCAAGTTATACAAGATATCAACAGAAATAGTTCATACTACAACCCTATTCATGGATGCGGACCAATGTGCTGTCAATTAGTTCTAAAATCGCCCTGGTGTGATTCATTAAGGGCTTGCTCCATTACAAGGCATGGGGTATTAATATAAGTAGTAGTTATGCTAAGTAATCGGAAATAACTGCTTAATTACCTCCTTTTATTAGCTCACCGGGTCCGAAGGACCAAGATGAGCTTATGCCATACCGTAGCGTCCGTCGTCCGTCCGTCAACAATTTCTTTAAAGACTTCTTCTTCTTAACCACTGATTGGAATTTAATTAAATTTGACTGGAAGCATCCTTAGGTGGTGGGTATTCAAAATTGTACAAATGGTTGGGCTGAAACCCCAGGGGGCTGAGGGGCGGGGCCATAAAGGGTTATTTGGCTGTATTGCTGTAAGCGACTTCCTCTCTGAAACTAAGAGATGAATATCAACCATATTTGACTGGAAGCATCCCTAGGTGGTGGGGATTCAAAATTGTACAAATGGTGGGACTGAACCCCCAGGGGTCTGAGGGGCGGGGCCATAAAGGGTTATTTGGCTATATTGCTTTAAGCGACTTCCTCTCTGGAACTAAGATCCATCAAGATTTCGCCACACAATTATTAACACTGTTTAGATACACTCTCATTCGTTGTAAGAAAGACGCTTCTTTGCGCCTCAGAAGTCAAACGCACGAGTGATTGTCTTTTTAATGTAAGAGTTAACGCCCTTTGTTGCACAGACCTAATCTAACTTTCGCTGATCTTTTCTTGTGATATGTAATGACCAGCAATTTTGTCTTCGACAAATCTAGATCTTTTCTGTGACGGGTGCCAGGAACGGCTTTACCTTTGAAGGAACAATGTAAATTTACCCCCACTGTACATGATTTCATTGCTGACTGTCTGTTCATGCTCATTTTGGGATCCATTCTTCACTCCTCGTGTATTAATTTTGTTGGTGAATTGTTTAAGTGCAGAGGTTCCCCGCTTACTGGTGGTTGCAGTTGGTTATCATTTTTAATCTTATTTTATTCAGTTAATTTTCAAAAAAATCCTATAATTTGATTTATTGTTTGTTTAATTCTGCAATATTTGTTATATTCTGAAGAGGTTTACTGTTCTTAATTATGCATTAAATAATGAATAAATAATCTGTATTTAGTGTCATTTTCATTGTCAACAACAAATATAAGATCTAAAGAGCTTTTATCGAGATGTCTCTAAGAGAACAAATGCTGTTTTCGTGGTGGAGGAAAACCCAAAGGGGAAAACCATCGTGCCATCGGAGGGATAACTACTACAACCCTATCAGACATCACTCTCTTTTTCCGCCATCGCTGGGGATCGAACCAAACTTCTTGGGAGAGTGAGTGCTCTGAAGCTCACGCTTGATTGCACACCTACAGTAGTAATTACTGTGTGTTAGTGATCACGGCTACCATTAAATGTATTCCGTTTCATCAACTTGAATTTTGCATTTGAAAAAAATGTTTAGTGTTTGCTTATACTAATTTAAGAAAACATAAGATTTGAAGTGGGGGAAAAGTTAAGTCATGAGTTAAAATGACATTGTAGCAATCATAAGAGATCTTTAATTATGCAAAATAAAATTTCTCTGTTTTGCTCCTCAAATAAAGTTTATTTTCATGAAGATAAATCTGTTTATTTTATTTTTTTAATTTGCTCGATGGATCATACATATGCTAGGTCAAACCATACCACAGTATAAGCTCATGTGCACTTTAAGCCAGGTCAGAGCTCATATAAGACCTCTGCAAACTATAAACATTACACTGTGCTTGTAGTTGAGGTGAAGGCATAGTAGGCAATGGAAATTACTATATGACTATATATTTACATTCGCTCCCATTGAAGCTGTGTAAACCGTGACTGCGTATAAATTACCGTATACGCAGTGAGATTCCTTGGAGACCATTGTTTCCTATTGATGACGTAATTTACATTGTGACGTCATAATGGTAACGTTGGAGATCCATCGCTGCTCGCAGGCTGTAGGCTGTTCATTTGTTTGGATTTACGCACGTTACGGAGGCTTTGTACCATTATAAAAGCAAATGTATTGGAGTTAGCTTTATTCTGAGTGTACCATCATCGTAGGAAAATATGTAAATATAATAGTTGATCTTCGGTTTGACTGCGTATACGGTAGTATGAACGCAGTCAAAATGAAGGTCAATCCTTAAATGTCGAGTCTTTTTGCAATCTTTGTAGCACTCCATTCCAGTAAGCTACTTGTCAAATATCTTGACTCCTATTCTGTTACACAGTAGTACATGTACTTCAAAAATGTTTGGACTGTTTCAATCAGTTTGAAAATTTTCCTTTCCTTCGCAATGTTTGTAGACATTTATAAAGAATATCAAAACCATGTGAATGCAGTGCCATTACAAGGATGTTAATTTTTATGCTACAAATTTCCCCTTCTTTTGCACCTTATGTGTTCCCAGAAAAGGATTTATGCCCTTTTATTCACAAATCAGAATCATCTTCACCTAAGGATATATACTTCCTACAAAATTAGCCATGTTATTCTTCACAAGAACAGATTTAAAGAAAGAGTTTACAGATAAACAGCCAATGTGCCAGGTGAAGTAAACAGTTAACAGATAAACAGCCAAGGTGCCAGGTGAGGTAAAGAGTTTACAGATAAACAGCCAAGGTGCCAGGTGAGGTAAAGAGTTTACAGATAAACAGCCAATGTGCCAGGTAATAAGTTGCTGAAGCTAACTTGGCCTTTTGGGGGAGGTGGGATGAAAATTTGGAAAATTCAAGGACAGCGGATGTCACACCAGTTGAAATGCAATCACAGTAGTTAACTTGTCTGTCTTGTGAATGCGACCTAACAAAATGAACCTGAACAGGTGGCTCAATGGGCCTGTTCATTCATCTTTTCCCAGTGGCATTCTTTTCACAAACGCCCTGACACTACATATCAGCAAGTTACTACATGTAGTCAGATATCATGACTTTCGGCATTTTGGTTCTTCAGAAGAAGTCATTTGAGGACTTTACCCGATATGGCCTTGAATTATATGAGTCAGGAAATTTTGTTTCACAAACATTGTCACATTCCATGCTGACAAAAATACTTTTTTGTTCTTAATAAGCTTTCTAGAAGAAATGGTTTGAGTTCCCTTACAGAAATATTGGGTCTCAATATGACTTTCACTTTTAACCAATATTTGACGTTATCCTGACGTCAGAATTTAACGTACATTTTACGTAAATATGACATCCAATATCTGCTGGGCTCACCGGGCCTTCATCATTAAGCAGCCATTTTGTAACTTTTGAATTTGGGGATCAGCTATATTTAGAAAAGTTACAGAGGATCGTGGGACTTCCTAATCTGTGGTGCACTTCTAGCATCATTCTGGTGACATACTGGTGATGTGAAATATCAACAAAATATCACCGCTAGCGCCGACATTATATGTGCCCTTCTGGCAACGTGTTCTGGCAAACGGATTTGTGCGCTGCGATATCTCTGCAAACTTTCTGTTTCTGTAAAGATATATTTCAAACAAATTTGATTCCTCTCAGACGTTGGATATGGGACAGGGTAATTTATTTGCACAAACTTTGTAATCATTAATGCCAGCTAGGACGCTATATATTAATTGACCACATACCATGTGACACTAGGTCTGCAATCGTTCTGATATTAAGAAAAAGGAAAAAGTAATTAATACTCGTGACCTTGAATGTGGTTCATAAACGTTCGCAAACTTTGTACAAAATGTATAACCAAGGTTCTGGTCAAATATCACGACTCTGGGCATTACAGTTCTTCAGAAGAAGATGTGTAAGTATGTTGAACAGATCAAATATGATTCCTGTCAGACTTTGAATATGACCCGGGTTCAGTGCTTTCCACAAAGTTTGTAACATTTCATACCAGCAAGCTTCTTCAGAAGAAATCGTTTGGGTGCTAAAGTAAATGTTAAAACTTCTGCGGCCTTGAACATAGAACAAGGTCATTAACGTTCACAAACTTCCTCCGCAAACGTTGTAGCGTTAATACCAGCAATGAAAGTTACTTGCTATCTATATCATGTTTTCTCGGTGACTTGAAACTATGAGTCAGTGTCATTTCAAACTTTGTAGCATGCCGTATTAATAAACTTGTCAAGAATCGTGGGTATACTCTCAACTTTATTGTTGACAAACAGATAAGACGTATAGTAACATGAAATATATAACACACGCATTCACCAGAAAAGATACACGTTCGTACTGTTAATTACTCAAAACTGACGGTAGGAATGGGGCATAATTATATAAACACACGGCAGATAACACGGAGGCGAATGCTGGAAAATCGAAAGCAAAGTATAATAGTCAAGCCGATAGGGAAATCATTCGGAATAGTAAACGAACTTAATTAGAATTATTCTATCCCTCAATAAAGACGTTTTCTGTTTCAACGGGGCAAAAGACGAATGTTAAGACACATCAGTTTGTACATAAAAGATTGCGTTTGAGTATATATCATTAGTGTTTTATATACTCATCTCTTATCATTTCTGGTTACATGGAATAATTGCCGAGAAAGAACCCAATCTTGGCCTTGTTTTATCATTTAAAGACAAAAACTGTAACAAAACATTTCAGGATATAGCAAGTTTCTAGCTCCCGCGACTAGTTTGCCAGTTTCTTGGGGGTGCAGAGTAACTCCCTCGACAATTTCCGTAACTGCTTCAGGCAATGCCCGAGTCTATCATGTGAGAGGTTGGATGAGCTTGCACCTGATCTGACCTCGTCGATTTTAATACAATAGCGCAGACGAGGTTGAAAGAACAGAAAAGGCTCCCGGTAGGTTTTCGGAGGGATGTAACAAGTTTCTTGTCCCCTCGACAAGTCCAATTTGCCTAGGCTTCACCTCGGGAAATAGACCTAGTCTCGGAGGAATAAGAAATTTGTTATATCCCTCAAGCCAATACTTTAACTGTTTTATATTCAAACCACTATTTCCGGAAACCAATGACGAATGTTCTGCTCTTTTAATTTTGTCTCACGCTAGATAGCAACAGAAAAGAAACAGTTCAACACAAGCTCCCCTCCTTTCTCATCGTTTTCCTTATTTATGACACCGCAACACAGCATTTAGTGTCTCAATTTTTTTTTGGTAAGAGATGAACTAATTGTTCACCCAACACCATTTTTTTTATAAATAGGAAAACGTATTAAACAGAATTAGTCTTAGCGTCTTCATGATTTTTTCTTCTTATTTCTATATTTTCACTCGTGTTACGCATCCCTGAAATATATCAAATATTCACCCCGCACGTAAAATATACCGTAGTTATCCTGCAATAAGCCCTTGGGGCCAACAGATAATCGCTGACTAAAAGTAGTGGGCTGGGCTTATTTACGGGACAATGAAAAAGTTTTTATTCGCATTTTTGCTAGAAACTGCAAAAAATATTGGTGGGCTTATTACCAAGCATGGGCTTATTGCCGGATATATATGGTAAGTGTTAAATACAGCATCCTCTATAAAGTGGATAGAATCAATTTGAACAGAATGTATAGTGTAGCGTGATATTTTAACAGTGATAGATATGTTTAAAGATATGCGAAAACTTTTTTTATACTTGTATTAGGTGACATTTCATAAATGGAACGGCGAACGTGCATGTACCTCACATCATCACCTATGTTATTGCTACAGGTACTGAATAAATATAGTGAAAAGCTTGACCCGGACTTCATGTTTCGGGGAATCTGTTCTGTTATTTCAAAAGTTTGACAAATGGAGAGTTAAAACTGTATTCATGATAAAATATCAAAACCTGTATGCCTAAATTAATCACTGATAATTGACCAATTACCTCATTTAGAATACAACATCGATCCATGTCACAGTTTAAAAGTCAAATGAGTCAAAAAATCTTCTGAATAACCAAGAGGGTCTATTTGCCATTAGCTTGATGTGACTACAGACAGTGAAACTGAAGGGCCATCAAATTAATAAATAAAATAAAAATGCATGACTCTGACCCAATTTTAAGACCGCATACAAAGAACAAGGTAAAACAGGTGATGATTAAAAACTAAAACAGCTTCTTTTAACCGTCCTTATAAGGCCTAGAATAGTAATATTTAGGCTACGTTTGTCAGGATAAGAAAGAATCAAGTTTGTTCACATTTAACGACATTTATTAAATAAGCCTAGGGCTTTTAAAGTAAAAATATTACAACAAATTCAGATCCAGAAAATGTAGAGGTAATATTTAGCCTGTGGCTGTAGTGTTAGCTTGCTTGCCATGAAGATCGTTAAGTATAATAAGATGAGCGATACAGGCCTAGATGGCCTCTTGATACATAAAATGAATATGTTCACAACATGTACTTTTGCTCGAATATGTCATGATATGTTTTGTATTCCTTAAAATTAGTAAGGCCGTTAGGATTTACCCTGAAATATCATTTTAAAAAGCGGCGACGAACTGGTTTGTCCGCATGCAACGAACTGACCGTCACCTTAAATTGCAAGAGTTGTTTTATCTTGTCTCCTAGAATATCAACCAGGTGGCGTCTCAGATTCATTTCCACTTCCGTTTTACAATGGAGAATGTCTACGATTGATGACAGCTTACTGCTTGACCCATAACATGGGTACAACAATTCATTTCTCGTTGTGGCTTGGTATGGTAGCCTTCACCATGATTGGTAAAGGTAATGCTTCATAATACGTCTTAAATTATTGCTTTCGTGGAGTTTGCAAGAAGTGCAGTTACAGAAAACAGTGGAATAGAGATGATAATTACCCTGGAATAGCTATGTAGCTTGATGCATCATGCACGTACAGAATAGTTCACGTCTTGTGTATACTCCCAGTATGAAGTTGTGCTACCTTGAATTTCTGAACACGTAGAGAATTAATTAATACGATAACTAGTTTTGCTGTGAGAGTTAAAATTCAGATAGATTCCTTTTGCAATAAGATAATTGGTCTACATCATGCTCTAACTAGGCGATCGTTAGGCCTACTGCAAGCCTTGTTTCTTGACCTTGTCATAGTCAAACCAAGATTGATTATAGAATATGTATAGACTTTGCATAGTCGACATAAATAGGTAACTATCCACTAGAAAATGGAACAGACAGTACTTTTATACATAACCTGTGCGGTTTGACAGGTCTAGATCTAGATTATGCACTTACAAGGTTCAATACATGTGATGTCTCCGGAACTGGACTGGGTCAATTGTCGGCGACCAGATAGCTCAATTGGTAGAGTGTCCGTCTAGCTAGAGTTCAGAAGGTCCTGGGTTCGAACCCCCGTCTGGCCGTGCATTTTTCCTATCCTGTTACAGTATCTTCAAAAATTGAAACTTCAGTGACTGAAAAATTAGATTCTCCTTACTATTAGTTTTGATGTCAGAAATTCATGACATGCTGGAAATGGCTCCTCTAATTTATATAAACACAAATAAGTGAATTTCTACTGTTCTAAAAAACATTGGATCAATGATATAATTATATATATATATTGGGTGGTCAGGTGGTGCAGTGGTTATATTTAATTAGCACACTTTTTCACAAAGGTGGCCAGGGTTTGATTCCACATGGATTTTTTCTTGATATTCAGGTTTTCTCCCAAATTCAGACCCTCCCGCATGCTGCTAATTATAATTACAACCTGGCAAACAGACTGATTAATATAAATTGAAATACCGTACTTGTTTCATGATTGTTGCAAAATAAATAAAGCTTATATTTATATTATGATTATATATATATGTACATGAACAAATCTTGATTTATGAATATTGTTTAATATAATTAAAGAACAATCTGATTAAAATCATTTGTTACAAGCATATGTCTTCATTAATTCCGAACTACGTCTGTTCATGTTCAGGTGTAGTACAAAGTTAACAAAGCCATATGTAACAAGACGATTTCAATCGGATTAGATAAAGGCACATCTTTTATGCTGATTTTGTTAAAAGAAATGGAGTGAAAATCTCCCTTCAAAAATTCAATCAGTGGTAGAAGAAATCTTCCTAGAGTATGATATTCACATGTTCTAAAGACATGTATAGAGGATATTTAATGGTGTCTTCAGTAATCACAAATATATTTCATGAGTGTGGCTAATATTTTTTCACGAGTGCGCAGCACGAGTGAAAAATATCAAAATATTAGCCACACAGGTGAAATATATTTGTTATTACTGAAGACACCATTGACTTTTCTATTTATTACATTTTTAAAGCACAAAATATGAAAAATCTAATGCATTAAAAAAGGGTGAGAATCAGAAGCGTAATTATTAGCGCCATATTCTAATGACGTCACGCTTGACAGCAAGGCTGCGTGTCATTTTGAGTGGCATTCTCAACGTAATTTTGACGTTTTCTGCTATTTTCTGGTATGATTGCTTATAAAAATGTCATTACTGGTATATATATATGTAAATACTTAAGTCTGTGTACCAAACATTTACCATAACAACCACTTATTCTACCATTGCTTCATGTGAATCTGTGACAAAATATCGTTGCCTTTGAATGCAGCGAATAGAAGATACCGTTATGATGATTGGTCAATACTAAAAAGTGATATTTTCAGTGACAAATATTTGTCACAGTGTGAAAGATATCAATTTTATCAAGTTGATAGAATCCGATATTTCACTGGCAAAAATGTAATAAATGTAGGTTCCAGATGGCTTGATAAATTTATAAATTATTTGTATTAGCAACACTTTTTATTAAAAAAATACCCTATATGAGAGTGTTAGCACGAAAAACAGATATCAATTAAAAGAAGGCCTGAACATTTTATATTTATTAAAAAAGACCCTATATGAGATTGTTAGCATGAAAAACAGATATCAATTAAAAGAAGGCCTGAACATTTTAGTAGAAATCAATTTTGAACTTAAAATAAAAACATAATTATAAGGAGATTGCTTGGAATTAAAAACGATAAAAATCAGAAAAGGAAATTAACTGTAAATCTGTCTGAAAATATATCTATACAAAATGGTCAGTAAATGAATTATATTTAGAAATGTAGACATAAATATATGATGTTGAAGAAAAAATAATTTAAAGAAGAAATACTTTAAATATACAGTTAGCATCATTAAAGATACTGTATTTATTCTGATAAATTAAATTCCATAAAATTAGATATAATTTCTTTATTGAACGTGATTTCAATAAATCAATTTTATCAATAATGTTATATTTATTACAGTTGAGTGCCTCTCCCAACCAGTTTATTTGGTTACCTCCCCTGATGGAAATGTGACAGTGGAAGAAGGCCAGCCAATCAACTTGTCTTGTGAGGTCCATAACAGTTATGGCACTGGTCAGCTACAATGGGACTTGCCTCCGAATTTCAAGCACAGAGCTCCGTCAGTCACTTGGGAGGACAGACAAGCTACGATTAACCAGTCAGGAATGTCGAAGTTGACCGTAGACGAAGCAATGATGGGGGATTCAGGGAAATATGATTGTCGTATCGAAAACATTGTGAAGAGTATCTATGTAACAGTAAAGGGTAGGTTATTCATGGTTTAATATTAACCTGGCAGCCTATATTGAGTATATAGTGTTAGTGTTACAATTGCCTTTCACCCCTGTACAATTCTGGCTATTTTTAGCTCACCTGCCTAAAGGGGTCCTTCTGTCAACTTTTTCTTTAACATTGTACAAATGAAGGGTGTGTGCCCCCCCCCTTGGGTCAAAGGGATGGGGCCCAATAGAGGAAATATAGTTAAATCTTTAAAATCTTTTTCCTTGAGTATTGGTGAAGTATTAGAATCTAATTTGGTCTGTACGAAGCATCCTTGAGCAAAGGGAACCCAACCTTGTATAAACCCCCCTTGGGGCAGAGGGACAGGGCTAAACAGGTTAAATATAGGGTAATCCTTCAAAATTCTACTCCTTGACTACCAGTAAAGCGATTGGAACCTTATTTATTCTGAACAAAGGGGACTCAATATTGTTTGAATGGAGGATGTGACCCCCTGGGAGCATATAGGCGGGGTCCAAAAGGAGGAAATTGGAAATTAATTAGATCCTCATGCTAAAACCACATATACATTTGACGAGCATGAAAAAACAAATACATATATACATGCTACCAGGATTGGCTCTGGTGTCTGGCCTCACCCCAGGGACTTAGTCCATGGGTCTTATCTTGAAAACAGTTGAGATCCCCACCATTAAACCACTGAATCATTTGCTTGACATGATGAAACAAATACATTTATGTTCCTAGGATTGGGTCTGTGGTGCCGTCCTTAAATGACCCTGTTGATAGGTTGTTAAACCAAACCAAACCTGGGTCTGTGGTCTGGCCCCAACCCAGAGGACCTAGTCCCTGGGTCAAATCTTAAAACCCCCAAAACTGCATACTCATTTGCTGGTTATGGTAAAGAAATACATCCATGCTATTTGGATTGCTCTGGGGTCTGTTCTCACCCCTGGAGACTTGGTCTATTGCTGGGCATCAAGAAACCAACAGTCATGCTATCAGGATTAGCCCATTAACCAGTGGCCTGGCCCTGCACATGGATACTTATTTGCTATATTTCTCTTAATGAGAATATCTT
This sequence comes from Mizuhopecten yessoensis, assembly GCF_002113885.1. Lineage (NCBI taxonomy): Eukaryota > Metazoa > Mollusca > Bivalvia > Pectinida > Pectinidae > Mizuhopecten > Mizuhopecten yessoensis. The sequence goes on along the minus strand of NW_018479995.1, from coordinate 28,683 downwards.
GTCAATATTGCAATAGATATCTAGGTGAATGATACAGGCCCTATGGGCCTCTTGTTGATGTTCAAACTAGTAAACTAACCCTTTCACGTGTACCCCTATGTAACTTTAGTAGACTCTACCATGCATTGATATATGGAGGGTTCCATTATGGTCTACAATGGTGAAAGGGCTAAGTTAAAATCTTGCAACAAATATTCAAAAGTTTTAGGGTAACATTTTCAGAGAATGATTCATAATGAGCAATGCTATTTAGCCTATTCAAATAAATTAAACCTTGAATTTTTTTTGAAGGTCACAAATAAGTCTGAATAACAAGTGAGCAGTAATTGGTCCTCGTGTTAATAATTTTACATCATATTCCTATGTTGTAATCAAATCATTTATGAGGTTCTTGCTTGGGACCCCTCTTTCGAAAAGGACAAGCACTATCACTATGCAAACCAGAACATTTCATTTTATATTGCATGACATGTGTTATAAAATTGGAACTAAGATAATTTATGTGAAAGTGGAATTTATATGTAGTCGTATACAGAAATTTTCCATTGATACCTCTGTTTCCAGGTGTATCCGAGATCCATGACATAGTTTTGGACTCCAATAATATCCAGGACATGTTACATGTAGAAATGGCCATTGTCCCCCCTCGCCGCAAGATTCAGATTATGGAGGGTGAAAGTGTGCGGGTCAACTGTAGTGTAAACCTCTCTCAGCTGTACCCACACGTGAGTAATACAATCTCAATCTGTAGTGTAATCTCTCTCTGCTATAATTATAACGACACGTGAGTAATGGAATCTCAAAATGAAGTGTAAATCTCTCTCGGCTGTACCCTCCTGTGAGTAATAGAATCTCAAAATGTAGTGTAAACCTCACTAGGCTGTACCCTCACGTGAGTTATAGAATCTCAAAATGTAGGTGTAAACCTCTCTCGACTGTACCCACACCTGAGTAAAAGAATCTCAAAATGTAGGTGTAAATCAATCTTGACTGTACCCACACGCGAGTAATAGAATCTCAAAATGAAGTGTAAACCTCTCTCGACTGTACCCTCACGTGAGTAATAGAATCTCAAAATGTAGGTGCAAATCAATCTTGACTGTACCCACACGCGAGTAATAGAATCTCAAAATGAAGCGTAAACCTCTCTCGACTGTACCCAAACCTGAGTAATAGAATCTCAAAATTTAGGTGTAAATCTCTCTCTCGACTGTACCCACATGTGAGTAATAGAATCTCAAAATGTATGTGTAAATCTCTCTCTCGACTTCAGCGTAAATCTCTCTCGACTGTACCCACACGTGAGTAATAGAATCTCAAAATTTAGGTGTAAATCTCTCTCGACTGTACCCACACGCGAGTAATAGAATCTCAAAATATAGGTGTAAATCTCTCTCCACTGTACCCACACCTTAGTAATAGAATCTCAAAATGTAGGTGTAAATCTCTCTCAACTTCAGCGTAAATCTCTCTCGACTGTACCCACACCTGAGTAATAGAATATCAAACTGTAGCGTAAATCTCTCTCTTGACTGTACCCACACGTTAGTAATAGAATCTCAAAATATAGGTGTAAATCTCTCTCAACTGTACCCACACCTTAGTAATAGAATCTCAAAATGTAGGTGTAAATCTCTCTCGACTTCAGCGTAAATCCTTCTCGACTGTACCCACACACGAGTAATAGAATCTCAAAATGTAGTGTAAATCTCTCTCGACTTAAGCGTAAATCTCTCTCGACTGTTCCCACAAGTGAGTAATAGAAGCTCAAACTGTAGCGTAAATCTCTATTACCTGTACCCACACACGAGTAATAGAATCTCAAAATGTAGTGTAAATCTCTCTCAATGAATGCACACGTGAGTAACAGTATCTCAAAATGGGTCTATCTCTCAGTGGTACAAACTGAACATTTTACATCAGACCTGACTTCTAACCGTTATATAAAAGGTACAGAAAAGCAACAGTTTTTAATGAAACTGGATAAAGAATATATCAAATGACCACATGTTAAGGTTCACTCTGCTTATTATAGATGGAAATCCTATCATAGATGGAAATCCTCAAATATCATATATGCATTCACCAATGAAAACAACATAGAATCTATTTCATTGTCATTTTCTACTTTGACTTTGCTGCAATTACGAAAGTGCAACATGTTCAAAATGAATCAACATATTTTTGTGGTGTTTATATTTTATGCATATTTATGCAGGAATATCATACAGTATACAATACTATACAGTGTACATCTTCAACATTTCCTAGGTGGTAAAGAATGCTCAGCTCTCCTGGATTACCAAGAAACACAAGGTTCACCAGCGAAGGGTAGATAACTCCACCATCACACTGATAATAGACAACGCCAACAGCTCGGACGCTGGTTTCTATACATGTTGGTTCAACACTTCACAAGGCTCTACACAGAAGCTCTTCTACATCAGTGTTAACGCCAAGTGTGAGTATGATAACAGAACTAATACCTTTTCTTCAAGAATAGGTTCACTTTTAAAACAATGAACAAGCCTATAAGATAACAATAGGGCTGGAAAATACTATTGCAGTACATTTACCAATACATGTATATTGCAATATGATTTTCAAATGGCAACATAATGCAATTTGTTTTTCAATTAACTGTTTGGGGGTTTACACAAAGTTACGAAATAATTGTACAGAAATAACATTAAGATTGAATCAATTTTATCCAAATGCAGCACGCTTGGTGTGGTATCTTCCAAAGCTATATAAAATGATTTTCCAATTTTCATAGCTGACTTGATGCCCATACTCACTTTTCATATTTTCTACCAGTGTATAAAATCATTATAAATGTAATGAATCTCAAGGAGTACAAAATATTGTGATACATGGCAATATTTGCTAAAATATTGCAATTTTTGCTGAAATACTGCTTTATATTGAAATTCTCACCCCTAGATAGTGATATGAAATTTTTCATTTTTCTCTTAAAACTTATTTCTGGTTCTCTCAGCAAAAGAAATCTAAAAACAGAAGTTCAGCAGAAGACATCAGAAAAGAGGTTTTGTCAAGCTGTAAAGAAAGTCTTTTGGACAAATTTCATTAATCTTTATTATAAATCATATGGAACTGAATCAGTTCTGAAAGATCCTTTTTATCCGATTGCAAAGAATGTATGCAAATTTTCACATAGAACACATTTTCTCTGACTGTCATCAAGATTTTAATTTCCTCATCTTGTCTTCCATTGTCTGTCGTCATTAATGTGATGTCAAAATGTCATTGTCTGCTGTCTTAATTTTTTTGCCACAATTAGAGAGAAAAAAATATTTGTGTGTTTACTGCAAAAACTGCCGAGACAAAGTCAAGGTCAATAGGACTTTTTCTGTTTGTCTCATCAGTCAATATTACTTTCACAGGTCCATATAGCTCATGTATTCACTGAAATATAAGTCCTGAATTATTGCATTATATCATTTATTTATTTTACCATTTAATTATTTTATCATGTGAAAATCAGAATGAATGAAAATCGCCAGGGAACGTGTCCTTCATTTGACACAGCACTGTGACATTACAAAATTGAAGTGATGTCATCAAGAAAATATTGAACAGCTGTTTCTAAAAATAGTAACATCGAGTCAATATCACATGTCACTGACCTCCATGTTATTATGATCTAATCAATGAGGATTTAGGGGGGGAAATGAATCATCTAATTTAATAGGCTGGTTAACTGATATTAGGAGTAATTTAATATGCATAGCTATATTTAATGGCTGTGTGTTTTGACCGCTAAAGGCCTGCTATGAACTAAGATGAATGTGTTTTTATAGCCAAAGACGGAGCTGTGTGTACAACATCCCAGTTCCTGTGTGAGAAACACCATCACTGTATATTTGTGAGGTATCGATGCAATGGACAGGAGGATTGTCTTGATGGGTCTGATGAACACAACTGTGAAGGTATTAGATTTTTAGATCATTTCACCTAGCGAAATGACCGCACTTCACTGGTAAAATTACCCAGTGTTATATATTGTCACCTTTCACAATAGATAAACTATTACATCCGGACTGTAGATGGCAGAATTCCCTAAATTAATTATAAACACTGGGGGAAAAAAATGTTTGGGGTACAGGTACATTAGATGATATTCTGATGGAGTTATTGCCCTTTGATCATGACCATCTTTTCAGTTTCTGGTGTATGCATATAGGAATAATTACAAAACAATTAAGATATTCTACTCCTTAGTCCTTTGCTGCACTCCTTAAGGACTGTAGATGGCAGAATTCCCTAAATTAATTATAAACACTGCGGGAAAAAAATGTTTGGGGTACAGGTACATTAGATGATATTCTGATGGAGTTATTGCCCTTTGCTCATGACCATCTTTTCAGTTTCTGGTGTATGCCTATAGGAATAATTACAAAACAAGATATTCTACTCCTTAGTCCTTTGCTCCACTCCTTAGGGTTCAGGTGAATCAGAAAAATATGGCCGTGAGACCATCTTAGATTTTGTGCGAATTTTCCATGTTAACTTTGTGGCTGCTATTTCTTGTAAAGCACTGAAGGATCATGATAAAAACTTAACTGATATGCATGATTTTCTTCATCCCTAGTTTCTCACAAGCTCCAATTTGGAATGGAAAGGAAAATCTAGCATATAACAAAACCCCTCAAAGATCATGTTGCAGCTTGTTTTGCACGGCACTGAGTACAGAAAAGAACATGTGTTCTACCAGCAAAATTACATGATCTTTCTATGGTGGGCATCACGATCTGGCTTAGATCTCTTGTTTCAGATATGAATATAAATGAGATTAAAAAATTCTTAAAACACCAATAATTGATAAAGCCTTTAATTCATTCACCCCTGAAGTCATGTTTGAACTCTTCCAATTCAAAGGTTGGAATAATTCATTATGAATTTTCAAGGGTGAATGAGTAAATTCCAATTATTTATCGGAAGGGTTACAAATCTACAGGATTATAATTTTGCATTTTTTTCAGACTGGAAATTAAAAAAAAAATGATTAAAACACCTCATTGTTCCTGGTATAATATTGTACTTGTTCATAATGTAGTTCTTGGGAAAATGTATAATGTTGTTGTACATAGATAAAGACTTGAATGTACATTGTTATATATTTAGCTCACCTGGCCTGAATGAATTTCTCCTACTATACAAGTGAAGGGATTTAAACCAAATGCAGTCTGAAGCATGCTTAGAAACAAAAGAATCAATTTTGTATAAACTGAGGTGTGTGGGGCCCCTTTCTTTGTGGCAGATGGGTGGGGCCCATTAGGGGAAATAGAGGAAACTTGTTCTAGATAATCTTCGGGCAAAGGGAATTTAAAATTTATAAATGAAATCAATTTGTTTAATTTGTATAAAAACATGTCTTTCCCACCAAAACAGATTTATATGAAGTTCTTCTTGCAACTTTGTTTATTGTTCTCCTTTGATAAACCTGTATATGGTACTCAGCAGGTTTTAAATTGAAAAATAAAATACTAGGTGAGCTATTAAGGCCCCCTGTGCCTCTTGTTCTTTTCTAATTGGATTAAATATAAATCATTGAGTAATATTTACTGTGTTGTTATCATGTTATGTCTAAAAATAATGTTTACCTGGAATCTTTCACCCAGTCAAATACTGTTTACCTGGGATCTTTCACCCAGTCAAATATGTTTACCTGGAATCTTTCACCCAGTCAAATACTGTTTACCTGGAATCTTTCACCCAGTCAAATATGTTTACCTGGGATCTTTCACCCAGTCAAATATGTTTACCTGGGATCTTTCACCCAGTCAAATATGTTTACCTGGAATCTTTCACCCAGTCAAATACTGTTTACCTGGAATCTTTCACCCAGTCAAATATGTTTACCTGGAATCTTTCACCCAGTCAAATATGTTTACCTGGAATCTTTCACCCAGTCAAATACTGTTTACCTGGAATCTTTCACCCAGTCAAATATGTTTACCTGGGATCTTTCACCCAGTCAAATATGTTTACCTGGTATCTTTCACCCAGTCAAATATGTTTACCTGGAATCTTTCACCCAGTCAAATACTGTTTACCTGGAATCTTTCACCCAGTCAAATATGTTTACCTGGGATCTTTCACCCAGTCAAATATGTTTACCTGGTATCTTTCACCCAGTCAAATATGTTTACCTGGAATCTTTCACCCAGTCAAATACTGTTTACCTGGAATCTTTCACCCAGTCAAATATTCATCCTTCACTGGTAAAATCTACGTTGCCCAGTGTTAATTTGTCCTTAAAATGTAATAAGTGGTGAAAATTGAACTTTTTTTCAGTATACAGAATAACCCTGTAAAATTTGTTTCACATTTATGAAAAATATCCTATAAAGTTACGAACACTTACCTACCTACAATTACTGTGTTACAGAGAACCCTTGTGTGGACCAGTTTCCTTGCCTCAACGGTCACTGTGTCGACCGAGATCGTGTTTGTGACATCCACCACGAGAACGACTGCGGCGATTGGTCAGACGAACTGTGTATTTTCTTGCCGCAGTACTTTACTGCAGGTAGGGAATAGTATTCAAACCAATAACCCTGGGGGCCATTTCGTAAATCCTCGATCAAACAAGATTAATAGAATCCTTCACTTTTTGGGGGGGTGAGATAGAGGAATCTTAATCCCTTAGGGAAGATTCTTAAGGTGCCTAAAAGGAGGCTTGTCGCGAGTGTTTGGAAATTTAAGAACCATTCCCAGAGGATTGAGATTCCCCGAAATCTCAAGGGGGTGAATTGTTCTTTTTCTCTTATCCTGTCGACCCTATCATAAACATTATGTTATGTTGACGGTACAGACTCAATGCTTTGTAGATATGATGTTGATGAATTTTGATGTCATTATATTGTTTTTGTGACATAATACAATTGCTATGAATAGAGGAATCCACAAGTCTCAACCCTAGGAGACACGAATTTCTCACACTGTGAATTTTCTAATAAGATTTGTGTTAGATTTTGAATTATGGCAAAATTTTACATTCACATTTAAAAACTAGAAAACCTAATTCACTTTATGTCCTACTTATATGAAATGGGATTTAATATTGCCAGTTGCGTGGGAAATTGGTATGTAAACAATAACATTTGTTTTGTATATTACAGTAAATGAGACGACTGTTGACATCCCACCTGACGATACGGTAGAGGAGGACCAGATGACGTGGCTCAAAACCACTGTCTACGCAGTGATTGGCTGTACGGTCGGCATTGTCTTGTTTATTTCCATAATCGTCGTGGCCGTGTTCCGTATCAGGATGAAGCGTGACGCCTGTAACCAGAGGGAACGGGTTGTTCAGCGTCATCAGGGGCCACAACCCTTGTCGTCGAACAGTTCCCGACCGAGTGGGGAGGCACAGGAGAGTCAGCCATTCCTAGAGGGGCGACAGAATTATGGCAATATTATTGTGAATGTGAATAACGGTGTTCAGTATGTGCCAGTATCGGAGTTTGTGGTGATGGAGACACCGCCAACTTATTCAGAGGTGGTGGAGGAAATACAGGTTCAGCATAACTCTGCGCCACCAGACTATAGTACGCTGGATAGGTTTCCGCAAAGGCCTAACTCACTACAGGTAGCAACAAGTAATAATCGCCGAACCCCACACCGGTGTACGAGACAAGCCGCACCATCCAGTGATAATCAAGGGACACTTCCCCAGTATACTGCAGAAAATAACTCTCGTCCACCAACACATTCCGTGTCTGTCCAGACAACCAGGAGCCAAACTGCAGGTCAAGGTCAGTCTAGTCGCACACAACATCCGCGGGGTGGAGACTCGACACGCACCTCAACCTCCCGAGGCCTGCCCAAACAACCAAATATGGCAGTCCAGGGTGGCCAAATAATTCTCCGCAACCAGCATCTGCCTACAATCCAGAGTTGTTCTCCTACCTCCAGTGATCCCACCACAAGTGATACCCAGCCACTTCAGCTACAGGTACAGGGAGGGCAGATCATGTTGGGTGGGACTGACTCGGCAAATAGTGTGGGTGTCCCTCCTCCTAGTTCTCCCCCTCCAGTGACATCTAGTGCGCAGAGAGACTTACCTCCCCTGCCAACTTCAGGACAGACTAGCTGTTCTGGTCAAGCTTTATCAGCGCCACCTGGTGGCAATCATCAAGGAGTGGTGCCTGCACAGTCCAGTTGTGCTATTCCAATAAGGTCACCTCCCAGTGACAATAACCGTAGTGAAGATTTATTGGCTAGTGGTTGTGTGACTGTTCCATGCGACTCTCCAGAAAATCCTTTAAGCATGATGCTTCCACCTCATCAAATTAATAATGTATCGCCTCCTTTACCCCTAAATATTCACCCTGATAATGTAACTCCATGTTTACCTGCAAATATTCCTCCAGATATTGCAACCCCAGCTTTACCGCCAAATATTGTATCCCAACCTTTACCAGCAAACATCGAGTCACATGATCCACCAGCAAACATTGAGTCACGTCACCCACCAGCAAACATTGAGTCACGTCACCCACCAGCAAACATTGAGTCACATGATCTACCTGCAAACATTGAGTCGCGTCACCCACCAGCAAACATTGAGTCACACGACCTACCTCCGCATACACAAGCTCTTCCTGCTAATACTCTGTTGCAACCATTAGATGCTGTATCTTCAACTTCACCAACAAGTGTTGTGTCTGAATTGACTGCAGAAAGCTCTTCAGTATTACAAGGGGCTGAAGTGAATTGTGCACCAAGGGGCAAGTCCAGTCTGGTATGTCAAGCGGGGAATTCCTCCGTCATCACACCCCGGGACAACCCCCAGGGTGGGGCATTAGAATGTGGGGGAGGGGCCAAAGAGGAGGACGAAAGTCTGTATGATGCTCCTTGGGAATGTGATCTAGATCTCTTCATATCGGAGATCCCGGATCGAGCTGTGCAGAGTCATTCAGACTCTCTGTCAAATCAGAATCAGTCTGGCTCTTCGCCGAATCTTGTGGCTGTTGAGCCTGATATAACAAACTCTGAAAGAAACACAGTCTCCGATTCCCCGTCACAAAGTACTTCCCTGCCAGGGGGACATAACTACGAATCAATTAACGAACTTCGTAATAACAGAATGTGTGAAGATCCTGTATCGGGCACCTCCAGTGCTAGCAATACGATACAGGTGGTAGATGGGAGAATCTGTTTATCCAATCAGAACACCTTCCCGAGAATGTCAGATTCTCATCATCATTCTCGTAGTCTACCAAAAACTCCGGACAACAGCTCCACACGGGGACAAATCACCATCAAAGACGGCAACATAGTGCTTACGTGATCGTCAACTATTTGTGTCGGACAATATTAATGATAAATGAGATATGGTCGATTGATTATTGTGCATTGTGAAATATGTGTTTTATTTTGTACATATATATATATGTGAATGAAGATGAACGTACATATACGGCATTTACTTAATACACACATTTATGATAATAAGTGATGATATTTGTTGATTTCAATCCGGGTAGTTTGATCCTCTTTACATGTTGTCAGAATACAGGTACATTATGCATTGACTTAGGTTGAAAGCATGGGTGTTTTTCTGGGCCCACACCCAAGGTACAGCAAATCATCTGTAGCCTTGAAATGCAAACCACTTCTAGTAGATGGGTTGTTCCCCTTGTTAGTAAATATTCGCTGTTCATGAAGCAAAAGCATAAGTCAGTTATTTATTCCATGTTGTTTTAAACTGTCCCGACCTATTCTTTTATAATTTTATAATTCTATAATTTTAAAAACGTGCAAGTGAACTATTCAAATCCCTTGATCAAGACTACAATATATATATATATATATAAAGAAAACATTGAGAAGTCCTTGTGTCGGAATTGAATATAAAATATTAAATATATATATAAATATATATATAAACAACAAAATTAAATGTGTTCTTTTATTTGAGCTTGTGACCAAAGTTCAGAGGATGTGTTGAAAAATTATAGGGTTTAATTCAAAGTTTTATAACGCACTGTAGTTTTTGACCAAGTCAAGGTGTAAAATGTCTCATTTTTAGCTCACCTGGCCCGATGGGCAAAGTGAGCTTATGGCATGGTGCGCCGCACGTCGTCCGGCCGGCGTCAACTTTTTACTTTAAACAAATTCTGAATAACCAAGAGGCCCAGGCTGATGATATTTGGCCAGTAGCATGCTGGGATGAAGGGCTACCAAGTTTGTTCAAATGAATGACCATGACCCACTTTCAAGGACGTCACTGGGGTCAAATGTCTTAAAATCTTCAAACGACTTCTTTTCAATAACCAAAAGGCCCAGATTACTGATATTGAGCCTGTAGCATGCTGGGATGAAGGACTACCAAGTTTGTTCAAGTTTGTTCAACTTTCAACCTAATGTCCTTGCTCGACATTCAAGGTCACAGGCGTCATATGTTTAAATCTTTTAATAGGTTCTTATGAATCAAACGCTGATATTCTGCCTGTAGCTGTATTTTAGTCCTCTTTTAAGATTACAAGTGTGAGATTAATACCAGGTGAGCGATGCAGGCCCATTGGGCCTCTTGTTATGCGAAAGTATTTAAATTTAGTACATGTTGTTTGTAGAGACCATTTGATTATATACATATGTATAAAACATACACTGTTTTACATATGTTACATAACCTGCTATGATTAAGTCATAAATCGTATGGTATGTTGTTGCCTCTATAGATTTTGATTGTTATTGATAGTATATGTTGATAACAATATTGAATACCTTGTAGCTCTATTTTTTTACTGTTATTTATTTGCCAAAATTAATTTTGCTTGGTGCTTTTGTGGAGCATGTATAGTATATGATATAGTAAAAAGCTTTGTGAATATGTGATAGTTTTCCTATTGACCACCATGCGAAGATTTAAGGATCCCTGTTCCACTTCACCGTGGCTCTTCGTACACAGTAACTTCCCCTTAATTTCACTTTGGATATAACTGTAGTAGCACCCAGTTGGTCCGTTTCACTTCCATCGAGAAAATCAAAGTCGGTTAGAGCGACAGTATAACAACTTGAGGTCCAGGGTTCGAATCCTAGTGTAGCCAGGAGCCACCCTGAACACAATTGTTGATCATATATTTTGTTTAGTTCATCTCCGTTATGTTTTTATGAAAGTCCTGCGATGTATAGCTATATATAGTTTTCTGTTCAAAAATGATCAATTAAAGTAAAGTCATTCCAGAAAAATTCAGTTTCAAATGCAATGTTTCATTTTATGGCAGTGGTACAGGGATCGTTAAGGCCAAATTTCCCACAAAGAAAGTTCAAAGAACTTTAAATTCTGTTTTCTCAAAATAGAATATTTATCTTACACATAATAGTTTTTTGAAAATGCTTTAAAAAATGAAATATGACTAATAGATTTGTATACCATGATTTCTTTGTCTAAATTTTTCTTCACCGTTTATGTCATGTTTTTAAATGAAAACTATTTTCTTTACATTTTTGTTGTGAAATTTGAACCAGATATAAAGGTGCTGATTTTTTTTTAAGCTTCAGAATTGTTTACATTGTAATGCAAATATACTACTGGTACATTTAATTCCAAAATATTTTATGTGCTATACTTTTATGGATCCCGATCCCACTGCGTTGTGTTTTATCCTATATGCAGTAACCTCCCTTTAACTTCCGTTTGGATTTAAACGAAAAATAAGTATGACTGCACACTTCCGTTGTCCAGGTAGCTCAATTGTTTTGTGCATTAGTTTATCCCCCCACGAAATGTTATAATTATCTCCCTTCCTTTATGATTTTTTATATATTTTTTGGTAATTAAAGAAAAAATCACGAAATGGTATAATTATTTCCCTTTATCTATGAAAGTTTTTTTTGCGTAATTATCTCCCTTTGGCATGGGGTTGGGTGATTCAAATATCCTTCCAGTACTGCTACCGATTGTAAAGTTAAATTGTTTATAAGAAAATGTTTTTTTATATATATTATTAAGGTATATAATCCAACAATACTCCCTGTTGTAGCCGTTATCTTTTCTTGACCAGCCATCTTTACTGCTATTTAAAATTTTCTAAGGATAAAAATAAAATAAAACGAATCTTTTGTATGACATTGATTTCTTTAGTTGAAGAAACTATTTTATTTCTGCCTGTGTTCAGTGTATTTTGAAAACAATGTATACATTACAATACACTTACCAAATATTGGGGAATGTTTATATTTTCTCCACTGGGAAAAAAATGCAAATTGTAATGACTGTGTATTCAATAATTTTTGTGGGGTTTTAAGTTTCTTTGATATCGTGGGTAATCTTCGTCCACAAAGTAATTCACCAAGTTCGATGTAAAGCAATTCTCCGCACGAGTGGGTACTCGTAATCCACAAATTTATCTACCCACGTTATAGTAGTTTTTTCGTGGAAAACACGAACTTTAGGCCCCACAAAATTATTTACTTCACATTTCACAAAAACTGAATTTCAGTTAATTTAGATTTTTAGTTCAACTCAACTACCAAGATTACTTAGACATCGAATGAAGTCACATTTTAGGAAACCAAATTATTTTTTATACAACAGTATCACTGTAGGAAATTTCACATTCGTATCTTTTATTTTCTTGGTCGTGATTTAGTTATAGACAAATTCAAAGTCTTGTTCACTTGTGCTTAGATGAGATAATTAATTGTCTTCCAAATACAGATGTTTTTTTTCTGCTGCTGTGTTCATTTAAAAATCTTTGTGTGTGTTATATAACTGAGCGGTATACATGGAGAAGTCTGTTATAGTGGTATTCGTTTTTCATATCGTTCTGTACATGACATTGTTGCCATCATCTTTTGTAAGAAGTTTCTACTTTTCTGTATATCCTAGTACTGATACGGCTGCTGACCGTGTACAATACAGGCCCTCTAGCCTTTTGGTCATTGTTATTTTTTGACAAATAAATGAGGTGAAAAACTGTGTAATGATAACTTCGCCCGCATTACGTGGGATGAAAAAGGCGAAAAAATTAAACTGCAGCGAAAACTTCCCGGTAAACAGTGATTTTCTTATTAAGCCTTTTAGTGATTCCAAAAAAAAAAATATAAGAAAACAGAAATATTTAAATATTGGTACATTATTGTTCAAAAAAATAAAATCATTGAATACTCATAAACCACTTGTATTTTTACAACTAGATGGGCACTTACAGATATATCATTCGGATCTTTTGTTTATTTTGAAACAAAGCCGAAAAATGTGTAAGGAAGGTGGAAGCTTCGAAGTTTATAGGGCATGTAAACATGATCTTGTATGATATTGTGTCACCTTTGCTTACTGCCTTGTCTGTGTGATGTGTCTATGTGTCCAGACTGATCACTGTATACGTTATGTGTCTATGATAATCAGAATTGTATTATTATTATGCAATACTTTGTTATACACATTGTGAAACATATAACCAATGGTCAGAGTTCGGCCAGTGTTCCTCATTTGCATAAAACCTGTTGGTCAGTATGTGGCCAGTGTTCCTCATTTGCATAAAACCATTGGTCAGATTTCGGCTAGTGGTCTTTCCTCATTATCATAAAACCATTGGTCAGTGTTTGACCATCCTCGATACTCCAGGGGTTACACTCTCTGCACCCCTGTAATATGTCATAGCAAAATTGAAGGCACGTGACTAGCTATTTTGCAGGTCTTCGGTAAAAAAAAACTGACCAGTTAGTAGGCTAATACCTGTCATTTGAAGATTTTACTTTTAGGCGAACACAAGATTCTTTCGAGTTACATCAAAGTATCAAACTAGTGTACCTGCCTCATCAACAAGGTGGCAGAGACTGAGCCTTTTGAGTTTTGCTACGACATTTTTCAGGGATGTAGAGAGCGTAACTGAGCGTAATCCCTGGAGTATCGAGGATGGTGTTCGACCAGTGTTCATCATTTACATGTACACCGATCAGCTGGTCAGAGATCAGCTGGTCATCCCTCATCTAAATAAGACCATTGGTCATATATCGGTCAGTATCACTCATTTACATGTATGTATAAATAATGTTTATGGTGTAGCTATCACTAATAAATTTAATCTTATTTGTTATAAGATGACGAAATTATTGGTTGTGTTGTTAAGAATTAAATAGCAGACATGGATTTGTTGACGCTGATATTTGTCGCATCTTGTCCAAAGGACCGGTGAGCTTGTGCCCTGGAACGTGTACGTCTCCGCGTCACTTGTCCGTCCATCCGCCTGTCTACAAACTTTTCCTTTAAAACGCTACTAGTCCAGAACAGCTCAGTGGATTTTGACTTAATTTTGCCTGGAGCATCCTTGGGGAAAGGGAACTCAATTTTGTTTTGGCTATGACGAATCATGTAGCTCTCTGGTAACTATAGAACTCAAATTGTAATTTGTATAAGCTTGACAATTATGAATCTCATTGTGACAACTGTATAACAATGTTAATCATATAGCACTCTTACACTGATTATATTATAACTACAGTATATAACGTGCGACAACTTAAATATACATTTCAAAGCATGGCCATTGTAACATTTATTAGGGTACTAATAAATGACAACTATATAACCCAAAAAATGACAACTATATAACCCGGTATGTGACAACTATATGAAATGTATGTGACAACTATTTAACCCAAAAGGTAACAACTATTTAACCCAAAAGGTGACAACTATATAACTCAGTAGGTAACAACTATTTAACCAAAAAGGTGACAACTATATAACTCAAAAATGACAACTATATAACCCAGTAAATGACAACTATATAACCCAAAAGGTGACAACTTTATGACTGGTATGTGACAATTATTTAACCAAAAAGGTGACAACTATATAACCCGGTATGTGACAACTATATAACTCAGTAGGTGACAACTATATTACCTGGTATGTGACAACTATACAACCCAATATATGACAACTATATAACCCAGTATATGACAACTATATAACCCAGTATATGACAACTATATAATCCAAAAGGTGACAACTATATGACTGGTATGTGACAACTATATAACCCAAAAATTGACAACTATATAACCCGGTAAGTGACAACTATATAACTCAGTAGGTGACAACTATACAACCCAGTATATGACAATTATATAACCCAAAAGGTGACAACTATATGACTGGTATATGACAACTATATAACCCAAAAATTGACAACAATATAACCCAAAAAGTGACAACTATATAACTCAAAAGGTGACCAAATATATAACCTGGTATGTGACAACTATATAACCTAAAAGTTGACAACTATATAACCCGGTATGTGACAATTATATAACCCTAAAATTGATAACTATATAACCCAAAAATTGACAACTATATAACCCGGTAAGTGACAACTATATAACTCAGTAGGTGACAACTATACAACCCAGTATATGACAATTATATAACCCAAAAGGTGACAACTATATGACTGGTATGTGACAACTATATAACCCAAAAATTGACAACAATATAACCCGAAAAGTGACAACTATATAACCCGGTATGTGACAATTATATAACCCAAAAATTGATACCTATATAACCCAAAAATTGCCAACTATATAACCCAAAAATTGACAACTATATAACCCGGTGAGTGACAACTATATAACTCAGGAGGTGACAACTATATAACCCAGTATATGACAACTGTATAACCCAAAAGGTGACAACTATATAACCCAGAAGGTGACAACTATATAGCCCAATAGGTGACAACCACATTACCTGGTATGTGAAAACTATATAACCCAAAAGGTGACATACCAGGTATGTGAAAACTATATAACCCAAAAGGTGACATACCAGGTATGTGAAAACTATATAACCCAAAAGGTGACAACTACATTACCAGGTATGTGAAAACTATATAACCCAAAATATGACAACTATATTACCCGGAATGTCACAACTATATAACCAAAAAGGTGACAACTATATTGCCCGGAATATAGCAACTGTATAACCCAAAAAGTAACAACTAAATAACCCAGAAGGTTACAACTATATAGCCCAATAGGTGACAACTACATTTCCAGGTATGTCACAACTATATAACCAAAAAGGTGACAACTATATGACCCGGTATGTGACAACTATATAACCAAAAAGGTGACAACTATATGACCCGGTATGTGACAACTGTATAACCAAAAAGGTGACAACTATATAACCCGGTATGTGACAATTATATAACCCTAAAATTGATAACTATATAACCCAAAAATTGACAACTATATAACCCGGTGAGTGACAACTATATAACTCAGGAGGTGACAACTATATAACCCAGTATATTACAACTGTATAACCCAAAAGGTGACAACTATATAACCCGGAATATGTCAACTGTATAACCCAAAAGGTGACAACTATATTACCCGGTATGTCACAACTATATAACCAAAAAGGTGACAACTATATTGCCCGGAATATAGCAACTGTATAACCCAAAAAGTAACAACTATATAACCCAGAAGGTTACAACTATATAGCCCAATAGGTGACAACTACATTACCAGGTATGTGAAAACTATATAACCCAAAAGGTGACAACTATATTACCCTGTATGTCACAACTATATAACAAAAAGGTGACAACTATATGACAACTGTATAACCAAAAAGGTGACAACTATATGACCCGGTATGTGACAACTGATAATCAAAAAGGTAACAACTATATGACCCGGTATGTGACAACTGTATAACCAAAAAGGTGACAACTATATAACCCAGAAGGTGACAACTATATAGCCCAATAGGTGACAACTACATTACCTGGTATGTGAAAACTATATAACCCAAAAGGTGACAACTATATTACCCGGTATGTCACAACTATATAACCAAAAAGGTGACAACTATATGACCCGGTATGTGACAACTGATAATCAAAAAGGTAACAACTATATGACCCGGTATGTGACAACTGTATAACCAAAAAGGTGACAACTATATATCCCAGAAGGTGACAACTATATAGCCCAATAGTTGACAACTACATTACCTGGTATGTGAAAACTATATAACCCAAAAGGTGACAACTATATAACCGGGAATATGACAACTATAACCCAAAAGGTGACAACTATATACCCAAAAGGTGACAACTACATTACCAGGTATGTGACAACTATATTACCCTTCATGTGACAACTATATAACCCGGTATGTGACAACTATATAACCCAAAAGGTGACAACTATATAACCCGGAATATGACAACTATAACCCAAAAGGTGACAACTACATTACCAGGTATGTGACAACTATATTACCCTTCATGTGACAACTATATAACCCGGTATGTGACAACTATATAACTCAAAAGGTGACAACTGTATAACCCAGTAGGTGATAACTATATAAGCCAAAAGGTGACAACTATATTACCCGATAGTTGACAACTATATAACCCGTTAACTCGGTATTCGAGGCGGGAGGAGAAGCTTCATAATGACGTTATGGAAGGAATTTCTTCTGGTAATGCTTATATATGAACTTACAGTGGAAATGTAGATATAACTTTATTACCAAGTATATGACAATCTGTGCCTGTGAATACTACGATAACTGCGTGACCTTTTCCACTCTCTGTATGTCCGGTTTGTCTGGATATTTGACGCTTTAATCACGTGAATATCGTACAGATCGGATCGTACATGGCTTCATAGAGTAATAAAAAAAAACATAGTTGGCTTTTACGTATATTCCATTGTCTATATACAATGTTGTGTTTAATTAAAGATGAAGATGATTTTGAAATATATGTCAATGTTATGAGTTTCTCTGCTAAATGGACATCTTGTCATCGAGTCGGAAATATGGACGAATCGTCGTGTAATTGAGATTAAAAGCATCCTTTTCGTCCCAAGATATGTCCAGCTGAAATATTTTATGACTGTTAAGATATGAAGCTTGTAAAACATGTACATTACAAAGTTGTATGTATGGCTATATTTAAAGGAAATTAGTTTTTCTACTAAATAGACGTTTTGTCATCGTATGAAATATGGACGAATCGTCATGTAATTGAGGTAAGATGCACCGTTTTCGTCCCAGGAGATGTCCAGCTGGAATTTGTTATTACTGTTAATATATGAACCTCGTTAAACATGTACATACTGTATATTACACTGTTGTATTTATGGTTTTATCACGGACTTAGATAACAATCTAATCTAATTCCGTGGTTTTATTAAAAAGAAGAAGAAAAAAACGAAAAATCAATCATCAAAACTCGAGCTTATAAGTACATTTCCGACTGTAAGAGTTCAGGTGTACCGATAATACAAGAGTGGAAATTGCACCTGCCTACAATCGTAATTGGAAAAAAAATATGATAATTGAAATAATTAAGTTCTCGCTACCGAGCGAGACGAATGCTGAAGAGAACGGCCCAGGTTACAGTAGACAATGAAGCAGCGTGTGGAATAATCATCACATTAATTTAGATAATTGATATTTAGCGGCGAACTGTGGGAAATGTTGTACAGATCGACAGGGTGAACGGTATTTGAAGCTTTTTGCTTTTTGGTAGAGTTTATGGCAGTCGAGATTCTGAAATCTGATTTTTTCTGGTGAGATGATTTGTTCGGTGATGGCGTCGGGATGTTTTTAGCAACCGAGATTAATATTCGGTTTTATATCTTGCACATAAGACATGGCCTCGCTTTCACATCGTGTTCTCATTTCATTTGGTCTCGTGAAACGTATCTTCCATCCAAATGTTTCTGTACTTGCAACAATAAGAAATTGTCAGCTTCTAGAACAGGCGCGTACGCCGGTACGCAGATGAATCCACAAAATTTTCAAACAAAAAAACGAAACAAAAAACACTGCAGGTTGTACCCCCATGTACCAAGTCTGTGCCCTGTACCACCGCTCCGAAATGAATCCACTGTGGACANCTGAATGACCCATAAACACAATAATGTCATACATAACACATAGTAGTCTTAATGACCCATCAACACAATAATGTCATTGATAACACACTATATATTTAATGACCCATCAACACAATAATGTCATATATAAGTCATAGTAGTCTTAATGACCCATCAACACAATAATGTCATACATAACACACAGCAGTCTGAATGACCCATCAACACAATAATGTCATACACAATAATGTCATATATAACACACAACAATCCTAATGACCTATCAACACAATAATGTCATATATAACACACAACAATCCTAATGACCTATCAACACAATAATGTCATACACAATAATGTCATACACAATAATGTCATACACAATAATGTCATACACAATAATGTCATACACAATAATGTCATTGATAATACACTATATATTTAATGCCCCATCAACACAATAATGTCATACATAACACACAGCAGTCTGAATGACCCATAAACACAATAATGTCATACATAACACATAGTAGTCTTAATGACCCATCAACACAATAATGTCATATATAACACACAATAATCCTAATGACCTATCAACACAATAATGTCATACATAACACACAGAAATCTTAATGACCCATCAACACAATAATATCATAAATAACACACAGTAGTCTCAATGACCCATCAACACAATAATGTCATAAATAACACACAGTAGTCTTAATGACCCATCAACACAATAATGTCATACATAACACACAGTAGTCTTATTGACCAATCAACACAATAATGTCATACATAACACACAGCACTCTGAATGACCCATCAACACAATAATGTCATACTTAACACACAGAAGTATAAATGACCCATCAACAAAATGATGTCATACATAGCACATAGTAGTCTTAATGACCCATCAACACAATAATGTCATACATTACACACAGTAGTCTTAATGACCAATCAACACAATAATATCATAAATAACACACGGACGTCTTAATGACCAATCAAGACAATAATGTCATAAATAACACACAATAGTCTTAATGACCAATCAACACAATAATGTCATACATTACACACAGTAGTCTTAATGACCAATCAACACAATAAAGTCATAAATAACACACGGAAGTCTTAATGACCAATCAACGCAATAATATCATAAATAACACACGGAAGTCTTAATGACCAATCAAGACAATAATGTCATACATAACACACGGAAGTCTTAATGACCAATCAACACAATACTGTCATACATAACACACAATAGTCTTAATGACCCATCAACACAATAATGTCATACATAACACACAGTAGTCTTAATGACCCATCAACACAATAATGTCATACATAACACACAG